>NC_041215.1:59922629-59922861 GCF_002837175.3 Physeter macrocephalus
CGCCAAGAGCCTTTAATCCACACAGCTCAAAATAAAAGGGAGAAAAAATAGAAAGTAAAGAAAAGAAGGAAGGAAGGGGGGAGGGAGGGAAGGAAGGAAGAAAGAAAGAAAGGAAGGAAGGGAGGAAGGAAGAAAGGAAGAAAGGAAGGAGGGAAGAAATGAAGGAAGGAAGCAAGAAAGGAAGGAAGGAAGGAGGAGAGGAAGAAAGGAAGGAAGGAAGGAAGGAGGAAGG
>NC_041215.1:59923676-59943566 GCF_002837175.3 Physeter macrocephalus
GTCCCACGCCTGTCTCTGCTGTCCGCGCCAACAGCCGGGGCTCGCGCCCGTTTCTGGAGCTCCTTTACGCGGTGCCCTTAATCCCCTCTCCTCGCGCCCCAGGAAGCAAAGAGGCAAGAAAAAGCCTCCTGTCTCTTCGGCAGCTCCCCGCCAGTTTGTGGAGCTCCTTTAAGCGGTGCCCTTAATCCGCTCTCCTCTCGCACCAGGAGACAAAGAGGCAAGAAGAAGTCTCCTGTCTCTTCGGCAGCTCCGTGCCAGTTTCTGGAGCTCCTTTAAGTGGCGCGATTAAACCCCTTCCTCGCGCACCAGGAAGCAAAGAGGGAAAAAAAGGTCTCTTGCCTCTTCGGCAGCTCCAGACTTCTCCCGGACTCCCTCCGGCTAGCCGTGGCGCACAAACCCCTTCAGGCTGTTTTCACTCTGCCAACTCCAGACCTTTCCCTGCGATCCAACCGAAGCCCGAGCCTCAGCTCCCGGCCCCCGCCCGCCCCGGCGGGTGAGCAGACAAGCCTCTCGGGCTGGTGAGTGCTGGTCGGCACCGATCCTTTGTGCGGGAATCTCTCCGCTTTTCCCTCCGCACCCCGCTGCTGCGCTCTCCTCCGAGGCTCCGGAGCTTCCCCCTCCGCCACCCACAGTCTCCGCCCTCGTAGGGGCTTGTAGTGTGTGGGAACGTTTCCTCCTTCACTGCTCTCTCCCACTGGTGCAGGTCCCGTCCCTATTCTTTGTCTCTGTTTATTCTTTTTTCTTTTGCCTACCCAGGTAGGTGGGGGGTTTCTTGCCTTTTGTGAGGTCTGAGGTCTTCTGCCAGCGTTCGGTGGGTGTTCTATAGGAGAAGTTCCACGTGTAGCTGTATTTCTGATGTATCTGTGGGGAGGAAGGTGATCTCCGCGTCTTACTCTTCCGCCATCTTGCCTGCTAATCCCCAGTTGTTGTAATTTAGTAACCTATATTCTTTTGGGGACAAATTAAGAGTCTAGATAGATAAAACGTTATAACATTATTATTATTTGCTTATGATTTGTCTCAACCATCAGATTTTAGGAGGGCAGGTATTGGGATTTTCTTATCTTTTCTCTCCCCTTATTCAGAACAGTTGGCGCATAGCAGGGAATCAACAAATGCTGGTTGAATCATTTATGAAAGCCCTTAGGGAATTTGCTACTGAAAGAAACTGGGGAAATCTTTCAGTGAGTCTTTGACTAATCATTCTCCAAGTTACCTGTTTTATAAATTTGGATACTTATTCACTGAGTTCCTTTAAAGTAAGATTTATCACACACACGCCCCAGCCAAAAACCTGGTAGAGCCTCCTCATTGATTGTCTATGTGCAACGTTGGATAGATTCTAAAATATGTTCAGAAATTACCTGTGTATATATGAAAATGCATGTATATGATGTGTATATATGAAGAAAACCTAAAACTTATAAAATCTCATTAAAAGTGAAGGAGATCAGACATTGTAATAAAAAATGGTGCAGCAAGCCACTTAGATGGAGTTCTCCCCTGCCCCCCTTACTTATTGAAACCAAAAGAAGAAAATAATTCTTTCACTCTTTGGTGGAAAATGTAGTTTCAGAAAGCAATGAGGGCTTCCCTGGTGGCGCAGTGGTTGAGAGTCCGCCTGCCTATGCAGGGGACGCGGTTTCGTGCCCTGGTTCGGGAAGATCCCACATGCGCGGAGCGGCTGGGCCCGTGGGCCATGGCCGCTGGGCCTGCGCATCTGGAGCCTGTGCTCTGCAACGGGAGAGGCCACGGCAGTGAGAGGCCTGTGTACTGCCAAAAAAAAAAAAAAAGAAAAGAAAGCAATAAACAGGCTGCAAGGCATAAGCTTTTTCAAAAATCAGAAATAATTTGGTGAAATTTAAAACAAGGATCAGATGTGTTCTCTTTGGCAGGGTAGGCAACTGATATGCACATTTCTGTAAAGAAGATTTTGGATGTCTTTAAAACAAAAACCTTACCACTCAATAGAGGCTTTCTAAATGATAGTAGCTAAATTTTAATTTCCCAACAGAGATAGTCTAAATACTTTCCTATACATAAAAGGTACATAATTATACCTCTTGAATAAGATACGGATATTTGGAAATACGGCTTCATTTCCACTTTATATACTAATTCTGTGGTTTCTAAAATTAAAATTTACTATATTTTGTAGCTCATTGGAAGTTGAATTGGTTCCATCTCACTTTCAGTGAGTTATATTTTAATATCAAAATCATAGAATTAGTATATAAAGTGGGAATGGAGCCTAATTTCCAAATATACATACCTAATTCAAGTGGTAGTTTTAATTCTCCAAGAAGTATATGCATTCTAATAAAACATTTCTCACTTGAAGGTGGATCACAGATACCTTAGATTCAGGCTTTGCAAGGCTAAATTTTCACAGCACAAGGTATAATAAAAATGCCACTTTATATGTTATACATAATAAGGAAATGGCAAAAGTGGATGATAATATTAGATGGTGGATAGTGGGATAGTTAAAAAACATTCAGGAAGAATAAATATTTGTTGCCAATCCTAATTTTGTTGTTGTTGTTGTTACTAACACATAGATTCCCCAGATTTTGCCAACTCATCACTCCATTTTGGTCTGTCTTCTCTGAGGTTCTTGGAAGTTTATTATACCTTTAGCTTGGAAAACAAAAAGAGGTAGGTTATTTCTTTGTGTTAATGGCTTTTTGTTTTTAATGTGTCTACCTTTTCCTTTTGTTTATCTCAGTTCCAGCAGGTAAGCAGCCTATACCTTGACTTCAACATGATGATAGATTATTCTTTTTGTTTCATTTATCAATGTGGAGTGCAGCTGCATCTTCATACCAAAACGTGTGGTTTGCTTACATGGTGTGCCTTCTGTGAAGGAGCTGACTCTTTAGCAGCTCTGTTTCCTCAGATTCTCTAGATGCCAAGGGATTTGTACTTTGACAGACGTTAAGCTCCTCAGCTTTGAACAGTATTCCTTTAGAAATGTTGTTGTTATAGTTTCTTTATAATAAGAAGGAGAAACAAATTGCCATGCTTTATGATCCAGAGCCAATAAAAATCCTTTGAAATAAAAGGCATTTCCTCTTGATTTGTCATTCTCCTAGGCAAGCTTGAAGAAAGGTACCAATTATTTCTGACTGGTGGCAAGGGAATTATGAGCAATTCTCTATTAACATGTTTTTGGTCATTTGCCATTTTATCTGTAGGGTGTGCTAACGCTCAGCACTAATTAACAAAACTCTAAAGAAAGTGAAGAAAGGAATCACCTAAGTTCAGTCAAACTAGCATGACACTGAAAACAGCTGAGAAAAACCTTGCTTTTCTAGAAACAGATTCTTGAAAGAAAATCCTGGAGACTGGAGTTATTTGCAGAATTATGACAGTACTTGGGTTCTTTCACTTACTCCTTATGCATTCTGGCCTGATTATTCTATAGATTGAATGGTAGGATGAATTTGAGATAAAGTTAATGAAATGCATTTAATATGTTTATTTTAGTGCGTGAACTAGGACACTTCACACATTCGGCTTCTTATCATCTCATCACATATTGATTTTTTGCTTTCTTTCTCATATTTTTTTCTTTCATTAATTTTGGCCCCAGCTTCTTTACTACCTGTCTGAAACCCTTGTTTAAGGACTAGTTTTGTTGTAAGTTTTGACAGAGACATTTTGACATGGAGAATTCTCTCACATTCTCTATCATCATCCCTAAAGACATTTTGCAGTGTGTGTGGGGGGGGGGTGGGGAGGGAGGGAGGGAGAGAGAGAGAGAAAGAGAAGCATTGTTTATCTTCAGGTAGTATCTAAATAGCCGAATAAGATTCTATTAATGTACAATCTCCTTGCTTTAAGCACTTGGCTAAAATGTATCATGCTGAAAGGGAATGTCTGTCACCATCACTACAAATAGCAGAATTCCAGGGGGTTTTAATGAGGCTGTCTCCTCAATCTGAGTTATCTCATTATGGATCCAATGCTACGTTCCTCTTCTTAGTTGGGATTTGTTCTTTATCAGAGCAAATTGTGATGTTATGGTTTTTTGGTTTTTTTTTTGCAGTGCGCGGGCCTCTCACTGTTGTGGCCTCTCCCGTTGCGGAGCACAGGCTCCGGACGCGCAGGCTCAGCAGCCATGGCTCACGGGCCTAGCTGCTTCGTGGCACGTGGGATCTTCCCAGACCGGGGCACGAACCCGCGTCCCCTGCATCGGCAGGCGGACTCTCAACCACTGCGCCACCAGGGAAGCCCGTGATGTTATGTTTAATTGGCTCTGTTCTTGTTCAGAGCAGTGATTCATTTTCAGTGCTGTGGTGTAGTGTCTGATATTTATAAAAGGCTAATTTAAAGATGTAATGAATTATACAGACTAGTGATACAGATTAAACATTCTACTTTCACATCTATTAAGGGATAAAATAAGGATATGTAAAGAGAAATCAACTTAGAGAGCAAGTACACTTTTGACATTCACAGTTTTAGGGTTTGGCTCACAGGTGGCTAGCCTGGCTAACTAGATAGGAGAGCACATAAGGATCTACGGCCTCAATCTCAATGAATAGTGAAAACATCATTTCCCCACAAATGTTCTCTGTGCAGAAGATATGCATTGGAGACATGTAGGGACAATAGGTGATTGGTCACGGATCATCAATATAGGCTCTATCTTTTCTTTCAGAGGCATGACTAACACATAGGTCTCTGGGTCATGGTAAAGCTCATTTCCGATGGTATGAGGAGAGTTTATAAAGATAATTAGAATGTTTCTAAGCATAGCTCCTATGTCATTTCTACATTTTTTGGTGTGTTTCTCCATCTAAATCCCCATATTTTGTTCAACATCTACTTGTGAACTTCTTTGTAGAATAGCTTGTTATGAATTCTGATTTGGGGGATAATACGAGATTTGTACTGTGAAACTTTTTACTGTGCTTCTCATAACAAGGTTGAGGACATTGTCTTTTATCCATGGTCTCTAGAAGTACTTGGAGTTCTTCTGAGAAGCTGTTATAATTTCTTTTTATGTTTACCATGAATAATGTAACAAACTGTGCTTTCCTCTTTGAATTGACCCCTGTAAATCTTAATTTGTGGCCCATCTATAAAAAGATGGAACCTCTGGGATGTGTTTGTGTGTGAACTCACTCGAGTTTTATCTTTTTTCCTTACTTATATTTATCCTTTGTCATAAAATGCCATCTATTTATTTTAAATTTAATGTTAATTTGAATATGTCTCTGAAAACCTCCTTAAATCATTTTTGGAAAAGGGTGGTTATAAAAAAAACAGTCAGATTTTAAAGACTGCTTTACTCCTTAATACTCATTGGTAATTTCCCTGTTTCCTAAAGTTCTATTTGTTAAGAGGATAACAGAGAGAAGCTCTAGTAATGGAGTCAACTTTGTGAATAGGTGAAAAAGAGGAGAAAGATTTGGCGAGGGGTAGAATTGTCTAATTTCGCTTTGCTCCCCTGTAAATGTCCCAGGAAAGACAACTGCATTCATTCCTGTGGAAAGATAGAGGTTCTGAGAGTGGGGAGAAGGAGAAAAAGAGGGAACACTGGAGGGGAAAGAAGAGTAATTAAAAAGGGGAGCTAGAAAACAGAGGGTGAGGAGGATAGAGGACCAAGACTGCTGGTGTGCTTGGTGCTACCACAGCACGTCCAGGCGCCGCTCTGACAGCTGCTTTATTAGGCACGACTGAAGAGCAATCAGTGGGTGATGGATTAGTATTCCCCAGTTTCCAGTTTCCTCTATTTTCTTCACTATTCACATGACTGCTGAAATCAAATTGAAACAAACCAACAAGAAAACTTTATTAAACCCCAGCTTGTTGCTTAATGATATTATTTTCTTTATTCAAAATTTCAAAAAACATTCTGGTTTTAATTTCCAGAGGAAAACGTATTTTTGATTTTCAGAATAATTTTTGATAATAGCCTTCCAAGCTGAATTTGTAATTCCACTGTTATCATCCCGTGTAATAGTTGCCATAGTTGGACTAGGGGAGGTGTGTAAGGCATGCCTTTCTTCATGCTGATTTTAATAGGCTATAATTTTTTCATTTATGATTTCTATAATCACTACTAGGTATTGTCTTTCATGCTTATGCCCAAATGAGACATGTGAGGGGCATCAGAACTAAATTTCGCACATTCTTAAATTGTTTCTACAAGAACATAACTATAAAAATAACAAAATTTATGAAGGTGAGCTACTACTCATGTTCATATATAATATTAAGATCAGTTTGTAGCCAGGTTTAAAAAAATAATAAGCATCTGAGCTTGGGAGGGAAGTATAATGTTAAGTCTTTAAGCCAACGTTTAATTTAAATGTAATAGGATGCCCTTCTGGCCTAATAGTCACTTAAAATGAATCCTCCACCGCACTTCTGCCTTTGTATAACCACTGCAAACAGCTTGCCAGAGTCTCCTTGGTCCGAGCTGTCTGAGGCTCTGCATGTCAGAACTTACCTTGAAACTAGTTACTTCAAGCCCTCAAAGCTTTCAGAAACTTTTGCCTGAAGTTGTTCTCCATTGCTCTCATTCCTGCTCAAGGAGTATTCCTCCTTGTTCAAGCCCTTGAACTTCTCTCAGTTGCACCAGCAAGAAAATTCCTGCCATACTTAGCAGATTTTAAGCTGAGTTAAAGTTTTCAAGAAAATGCAACCAACCACTGTGTCCTAGTTGAGTGGCGGCAAAGTAGGGACATAGGCTCTGAGCCTACTGGCTACATTCAAATAGCAGCTTTTCCTCTTATGAGGTATTTTATATGCCTCAATTTCCTTTTATATAAATAGGAATAGAATATTACTAACCTCAAAGGATTTTTAGGAGGAATAAGTGAGTTAAGACATATAAACTGCTAGAACAGTACCTCATGCCAGATAAATGCTATACATGTATTTTTTATTTTTTTAATTAAATTTTTTCATTTGAAAATCTTATAAATAAATTTAATTACATTGTGTATAGTGACGTTGAAGTTGCCATAAATTTAAATTCTATGAGACCATATTTAGGTTATCTTTTATCTTTAAAGGCTAAGCTATCACTGGGTCTTCTTTACATATACACATAAACACACACATTCATATTACAAAAGAAATGATTTAGCCGGGTGAGTTTACTATGCACTTTTAGGAAACCAATAATTACATTGTGGGTTTTTTTCAGCTTTAATGAGGTATAATTGACAAATAAAATTGTAAGATATTTAAAGAGTACAGTGCGATGATTTGATATGTGGATACATTGTGAAAGGATTCCCACCATCTAGTTAATTATCACATCCATCACGTCACATATTTATTATACATGTGTTTTTTATATGAATTAGGAAATGATGTTTCGGTGCTGCTTATCCATCCTCTTTCATCTTAAAGTTCTGAAGCTATTTTTAAATCTGAAATCCCTGCCCAGCCTTTTAAGAAATCAATAGGGAATCACTCTTTTTAAAATCACCCAACTTCAGATGAACTATTTTATTATTTTTCTGTCTCAGTAGTGAAATCTTAGAAACAGAACCTTGATCATAATCAAACATTTATTTCAGAATCCTATTATCTCTCATAGTTTAGAGCAGGGATTGGTAAACTATGGCCTATGGGCCAAACCCAGCCACTACCTGTTTTTTAGATAAAAGTTCTATTGGGATACAGCCAAATTCATTCACTTACATATTATCTATAACAGAGTTGAGTTATTGTGACAGAGACTATATGTTTTGCAAAGCCTAACATATTAACTGCCTGGCCCTTTACAGAAACCTCTGATTTAGAGTATTAAGATTATAGTATTTTCCCCAAACTAAATCTTTTATGAACACTTCTTAATTTTTGCCACATCTTCATATCACTTGTTATTTATTTAATATTTTCTTTAAATCGTCCATTATTTTTTAGTTACTAAAGTTATTTTATTAAAAAATCTTTATATTATTTAAATGAAAACATTAGTAAAACAATAGGAGATATTTATGAAAGCAAATATGCTTAAAAACTAATTTATTAAATTCTCTCTGAATACTATTCCCCCGCCAGCCTGCAAACTGCTCTCTTAGGTAACAAAGGACATTTTCAGTTGCTGGAAAGATGATAACGACATACTTGGCACCAAAACTGAAACTTCAATCTTGTTTTAATCAGAAGAATTAAGTGAGAATTTAAAAAGGAAGGCATACTTTTCTCATTACATGTGATTCATTCCATTCAGTGACACCTCTGAGTCCCCCCTACAATAACTGTATCGCCCTTAGTCTTGTATATCTGCAGTGATACACATCGTACACTTTCAGAAACACTGGATAAACAACAACAGTGATGGAAGCTAATGCTATCTACCTAAGGTGTATTTAGAGTTTACTCTTCACCAGGCACTCTTTGAAGAGCTCCGCATGTAGAAATTTATTCATTTCTCACAAGAACCACTGAAATAGGTTGTATTTTCTTTTCCATTGTACAGATGTGACAGCTAAGGCAGATAGAGGCTGGTAACTTGCTCATAGTCCATTGGATTAATTAATGGCAAAGTTGGCAATGAGGAAGTGATGGAGGGTTAGGAATGCAGGCTTGGCCACCAATTTTGCTTGTAGAAAACTTGAGATCAATTTTGAGTTTTCACTTTTTTCTCTGCATTATAAATATTTTAGTAGGATTTTGGGAGAAGGTTTTGTTAGAAACTGCAATCTTATTAAGGAAAATAAGATTATTTTCATATTTTTCTAAAGTTGTATCTCCTTTCTAGTTTGAGGTTGCTGAGAATGGATATTAATGAACAAAATGAATGATAATAATATGGCTTTTTCCTGCTGTACTAGTGAAATATTTCTAAAGTTGTAAAATATACAATTCTGTAAAGATGCAATAAAAATTTGAGATTTTATATTACATTTATAAATTCGTGGTGGCAATCTAATTTGGTAGGGCTGTTTTGGGAAACAAGCTTAAAATATGTTTCAAGGACCATAATAAAGTTTATTTCTTTAAATTCAAAATTCGACGTTGGGGAATCTGTTGTGAATTAATAATATTAATGGTAAAGATAATTTGGAAACAACCAAAAAAACAATACAACCTTTGGAATCAAATAGATTCCAGAGCATCAGTCTTGTCTCATCTATAGGGAAATGGTGAAGGGGTTCAGGACATGCTACCCCCAAATATGGCACCTTGGCATACTGGATATTTTAAGCTGAAGGAGATGGAGAAAATATAGAAGCAGGAAGGTCCCTTGAACCTCCCACAACCCTTCTCCTCCAAAACAGTCAAGAAACCATCATAGGGAAGGAGCATCCTTATGTCCAAAGATAAAGGGATGCTGAGAAGAATGTCAACAAATATGCTTTGTTAAGTTTCCCCAAGTTTACTACACTTTCTTCATATTCCTTGACCTATCATATTTCTCCACGACTGTCAACACTTCATTAAACCTAGCATAAAAATATTTAGGTTTAACTGTTTGTTCCGGTCTTCATTTCCTTATGAAGGATTTATGTCATATAAAACTTATATTAAATAAATTTGTATGCTTTTCTCCTGTTCATCTGTATTTGTCAGTTTAACTTTCAGACCCAGCCGGGGACCCTAAGAGGGTCAAGGAAAAAGTTTTCCTCCCCTGCAATGGCAACACCTGAAGGCATAATTAATAGAGGATCTGCACCAAAGAGTAGAGAAAATGGTATTGTACTCACAGGGAGTTACTTAGATGAGTCAGACAAGAGTTCCTACTTCAGTTTGGGCTTTTGAGTTTCCAGTGGTACCAAATGTGGTAAAAACTGTGCCTACGTGTGGCAGGAAGTGCCAGTCTGCATTTGAGTCCTGCCTCTGCCTCTGCATGGTTTTAGGTTGCTTAACCTCTCTGAGTCAGTTCCTAATCATTAAGCAGAGATAAAAATGTCTGTCCTGTTACAGGTACTAAATGAGACAATGTGTGTAAAGGGTCTCAAGAATATTGTTCTTTCAAGAAGTGGTAGCTAACTTTCTTCTCTTTCTTCTGTTTGGTTATCTTTAACATGTAGTAGAGTAAAAAGACCAAACTAATTGGGACTGAATAGCACAGGTGGCAGTGTCTGCTTAGCTTCAGGTGTGACAGTTCTCTTTGTGACGTGGAAGCAGTATTTTTGACTTTTTGCCACCAAATATTAAATTCGATTCAGATTTCAAAGTCAGTGTCAAATACTCTTCAGTCATATGCAAACACCAAGTTACTCAGTATCAGAGGACCCAAACTACCAGGAGTTGAAAGGAGCCTCTGACATTTACTAGCCCTGTGATCTTGAGCAGGTTAAACTTTCCATGCCTCCGTTTCCTCATCTGTAAAATGAAGATAATAAGAGTACATCACTCAGAAGGCTAGGAAAATTTAGATTTTAATTTTGTAGATTTATAACACTGCCTGATACTTATAAGCATTCTGTATGTATTGTTAAATAGAATACTTTGACACTTCTGAAAAATGCCATTGAAGCAATAATTATAATGCCATTGAAGCAACAACCTTCTTGAGGTTGTTGGTAAACACTGTCTTATCATTATGCCACAAATCCTCTATCTCTGAGCTCTTAAATGATGAAAAGGGCTGGATTCCACTCTGTTGCCTTTAGTTCTTGCTCTTCATGAAGTACATGTTACCTTGTTGTCAAGGTAACAGGATTCAAGAAGGTTTTGTAAAATGAGAATGGGTGCCATTAAAAAAAAATAGCACCAGCAAATACTTAAGAAAGGGAGATGGCTTAATAACAGAATTTTATTGAAGCAAAAGTGTCTAAATCTCATTGAAGGCAGAGAATCGATTGCTCTGCAGTTCAGCTGCCTTATTGAAAATAGCCTGTATTTTCAAACACAAGCTTGGCATTTAATATTGTCACAATAATGGGGCAAAACTTTTGAGAGTGAGAATATGAGGATTTTTTCCCTTGAGAAATAAACATAAAATAGCAGTAGATGTCACTGACTTACGATTGGGGGAAAATGATATATGAAGAGATCTGACAGAATGAGTCTTAGCATTATGAAGAGTATATCAGTGTAACCATTTCACTTAGCTTTTCTATCCGAGTCCTGGAACCAATTCACTTGCGTGCTAAGCCAAAGGTTAATAATGATAAAACAACTCTAGGAAAATCTAATTTGGGAACAAATAACCTCATTTACATATCACCTAATTTAAATTGTTCGAAAGAAAGATTTGTTACCAAATACAAGTTCCTGTGCCAAATGCACAGTGAGGCCAAGCGAACTGAAATGCTGGAGTCTGGAGCAGAGAAAGGTGTATTGCAGGGCTGAGCAAGGAGCACAGGTGGCCTGTGCTCAAAAACCAGAACTCCATGATGGTTTGGGGGAGAATTTTTTAATAGGCAGAATTTGGGGTGAGGGCTGCAGGGTGAGTGACTTTCTTCTGATTGGTTGGTGGTGAGGTAACAGGGTGGTGATCTAGGAATCCTGTGCTTGGCCTGAAGTTGCCATCCTCCACCTGGGTGAGGGCCTTAGTTCCTGCAGAAGAACTCAAAGATACTCTATTTCTTCAGGAGGAACCAGGACCCTGCCCCTTCACTGCACTATTGTTTCTTGATTGCTGCTCCTTTGTTTCTGTATTCCCTCCCTTCCCTGATTAGCAACTGTTTGAATCTGCCCTTTGGTATTCAGGGGAGGTCTAGGAGGCTGAAGCCTTTTTCCTACAAACAAGAAATGGGGACATGGAAAGGATTTGTACCAGGGAGGGCCCCACAGGGTCCTGCTTGGTTTTAGATTTTTGCTCTTTTGGTTTTTTGCCATACATCTATTAGTTACAAAAACAAAACAGTGTTTATTCCCTTTTTGGGATGTCAAGAAGAGAGGGGTGTATGAGAAAGAAGACCAAGGTATGTGAGATGTTTTACAACTTCATTGCTAATTGTGTTTTCATCTTAATTTAATGCATACTATCTAATCTGATAACTATACATTAAAAACAAAGAAAAAATACTGGAGATCCTAATTGTGGGTCTTGATTACAAGTAATAGAAATTGACTCTAGATTTTCTAATAATAAAAGAGGTATCCCTGCTTGAGATTAGCACTGGATTCTATGCTGATGGCTGATACCACCACGAGTAATTCTAGCCAGTTTCTTTTCTTTGCATTGCTCCAAAGTCCTGGGCATAGAGCCAGCTGGCTGAGACTAGGCCACAGGCCTGTGCCCTGGCTGCAGGGGTGGGGAGCTGAACCATCTTCTTCCCCTTAGATGCCATAGTGGGTGGGTAGGAATTTGCTTCACACCAAGTCTCACACAGTGGGGTCTCCTCTAATTTAGGAAAGAAGTTTAGCTACAACAAATAACAACAAATACCCTAGAGTATAATTTTTAAAAGACTGGAAAAAACCAAAGGGATAGAATCAAGCCATTTAATATATGTGCTATGTATACGATAAACTATACCTGTATGAGTACTCAAGCACTTGGATTGCTATTAATATCCTCTTATACATATGCACTCTCCTGATGTCCCAGAAGTGCAGCTCCATCCCACTCAAGGTGATTTATAGGCTTCTGGCAGACAAAGTATCCCTATTCCCTGACCCATGGGAAAAAAGGGCAGAAATAGCTTATCTTCTTGAACACTAGACTCTCCTAATATTAATGTCTTCTCTCCCGACTCTGGCTCTTAGATTGACTAGGTGCTGATAGTAGGACTGGTCCTGCTAAACAGTCCTCTCAAAGAATTCTACAGGGAGATGTCTTGTACCAACTACTGGTGGGTATTAGAACTTAATGTGGCTGTACAGCATCTTTTATTCTCAGCTTGATCTTAGGTCTTAGTCCTAATTCTTAGACAACAGAAAAAATTCCCATTGCTACACAGTGACTTACAGTTGGTGCTCCTGAAGAGAACAGAATAAATGAATCAGATACATATTCAAAGGCAGAATAGAAGAAATGTCTTGAAATAAGGAATCTGCAGCTAGGAGGGCACAGTATATGCTAGGGAAAAGATGGTAGAGTAGGATCAATATCAAGCTATATTCTAGGGAAGTTACTGAATTTCAAGGATCTAGAAACCATTCTTAAGGCAAAAGAAAAAAAATGACATGTTTAGACTACATCAGACACAGTGACTTTCAATGATAGAGTATCATGGAGCAATGTCAGATATCTAAGAGGAAAAAGTATGACTCAATGATTTTTTACTTTATTAAAGATAAAGATCAAAGACACATATCATCAACTGTGCAAAAAAGAATATAGCACAAATTAGGCCTTGGAAAAAAATTACCTGATGAAAATCAGGCATTAGAGAAGTGAGTCATGCTAAGGATCTCAGAAATTGGGAAACTGGTATTAGAAGACTGGCAGTGAATATTCATTTGTCTCTATTAGAATTAGGGCTCAACAATTATGGGAATTATGGTTATAGGGAAGTATCTAAGTGTAAAAAGTGTAGGCAGTATAAAAATAATAATCTAAAAAGCAAAATAATGGGAGATGAGGAGAAAAAGTGTGAGAAAGAATGAAATGTAAGTGTACTTTTTTTAGCAGGAAGTCAAAATATATTCTAAGGTGGATAATTCAAGAAATATACTTTAAATATACCATTTAAACTTTTCTTAAAAAAATAAGATATCAGAAAACTTTGTAAACAATAGAAAAAAGAAAGTACAAAAATCAGAAAATATAAATAAAATATCAGGAACAAGAACAAAGCATATCTGTTTAAAAAAATGAAGGTAACTGAGATAAATTACAAGAGAAATAATCTCAGATTAGTTTAGTGAGAATGGGATTTTGCCTGTTTCATTTGCTGTCGTTTCTTTAGTGCTTAGAATAGAGACAAAGTCAAACTGTTTTGAAAATGAATAAACTATTTGACTCATATGTTAAAAAACAAAATTCAGCTGAGTAAATTGTAAAGATCTTATTGGCTTTATTCAGTGATTCATGAATTGGGCAGTATCCAACCTAGCAGATAGAAATGAGCTCTGAGGAGCTATACAAAATGAAGCAGTTATCAGCAGAAGGGAGCAGGAACAAGGAAGTTATACTAGGCTGAAAAGTGGATTGGTTGTTGGACGGTTGCAGTCTTTTAGGGGATAGCAGGGGTCTCTCAGGCAGGTTATCTAACCCAGTGCTGATCAGGGGATTCCTGATTGACTGGTGTAAGATTCCGTTTCTGGGAGAGCTGAAACTGTAATTAAGTTTCAGTTTGGTGATGTGGGGCTTACCATAAGTGATTCCATTTTGGGTCTGTTTTATTTTTAACATATGTAACCAAAGGTTCAGTGGAATAGTGGATGCCATGGGGTCTCTGGCCTTGGTTTTCTGTGAATGTCCTTGGTGTGTACCCTACTTTGTGTGGCTGGTTCTCAGGCTTGCTTTCCTTGTGGTCATAATAAGAAGGCTGCCCACTGCAACTGTGGCAATGTGATTCCTCATTCGCAGTCGTCGTCACTCTTCTTCTTAGCCCACCCCCAGAATTCCCAACCACTCTAAACCCATGACAGTGGAAAGGCAGATAGGATTACCTCCTGGTTGATTTAGACCAGACTTCTCAAAATGTGAACCTTAGATCTCTAGGTCTTCTCAAATCTCTTTCAAGAGATCTGCAAGGTTAAAACTGTTTTTATAATAATGCTAACAGGTGACTGGCCTTTTTCACTCTTTGACATTTGCCATGATGATTCAAAAGCTGATGGGTAAAATTGCTGATACCTCAGCATGATTCAAGGCAATGGCACCAAACTGCAGTAGTGATCATTGTATTCTTTCCTGCGAGTCATTTGCAGCCAAAAATGCCAGTTTCACTTATGTCATTGATAAAGCAGTAAAAACTATTGATTTTTATTAAATCTCAACTCCTGGAAGCAAGTCTTTTTGATATTTTGTCTGATGAAATGAGAAGTAAGCATAAAACACTTATACAATTTCTTAAAGTACAAGGCGGTTGTCTCAGGGAAAGCATTTTAGAACTGTCTAAGATGCAACTGAACTAGCTGCTTTTTTTCATGTAACACCATTTTATTTCAAAGAACCACTGACAGACTATTGTTATTCAGACTTGGAAAACGTTTGACATTTTCCTGAAAACAAACGAAGTGAATCTGTCACTTCAAGAAACTCCCTGGTAGTATTTTTTACCAAAGATAAAATTCAAGCTTTCAGGCAAAAATTTGAATTTTGGAAACTTGTGTCTGCCACCGTGAGCTGAACAGCTTCCCAATATTAAAAGACTTTTCTGGTCATAATGATGATGTTATTACCAAATGTAATTTTTTGGTATTATATAATGAAATGTGTCAGCATTTAGAAGATTCACATAACATAGAGAACCAATATTTTCCAAATGACCAGTGTATATTCTTACAAAATCCTGCTTCGTAAAATATCCATTCACACTACAAAATAGACCAATAAATTTTAATGAAACAAAATGTTGAGTATAAAATGTTTGTTTATATGGTTTCAGATTCTGATTGCAATTAACATTTAAGATACTTACCAGGTGTGGCCAAAATGGCAGAGTAGGAAGACCCTGAATTCACCTCCTCCCACGAGCACACCAAAATTATACCTACTTACAGAGCAACTATCTACACCGGCTATAAAATATTCTGTCAGTACAGAAGGGTAAAAAGTAAAAAAATATCTGTTTTTATTCTTACTCTTTTTCTCCTCAGAGGAGGTTTTAACATTTATTTTTCTAGCTCTGGATACAATTATATGACACTTGAATAAGGATTTCTTCTAAAGTGATCATATATTACTTTCATAATTTAAATATGCAAAGAGAGAAGAGAAAGAAAAATAGTTAAATACCACTTTTTAAGGAAACCACATATTTCACATTTATCATGAAAGTTTAAAGCTATTTAATTGATGAAAGCGCCTTTATAATTTTATGTGCTGCTGTCTTATTTTGGCTCACTTTTGTGTTTTGATTTGGGTGTTTCCAAATATGGCCGCTTTCTTTTACTTTTTGCCAGAGATGGAATCACCTGAAATAAGACCAGGTATGATGAATCAGAGCCTGTGTTTGGTGAAGTCCCCATCATGGTGTCATGGGAAGAGTTTGCTTATTGGAAGCCCAGATGGGCTTCCTGTCCTCAAATCTGAGGCTGCAACCTTTGATAGTGCCTCTCTCCCAGTGACTCTTAAGTATGTCATTTGTTTCTTGCATAGTAAAATTCAGTGGGATATATATTCATCACTTATATTTCTACTTTTAAACAAATGAATGTATACCAGTCTTTCCACTTTCCATCCTTTAAACCTTTTTCAGAAGTACTAGATAATATTGTCCAACCTGATTAGAAATAGCAGTACCACAAAATGAACCATGAGAGAAAGGTACTATGGATAAAAATATTTTGGAACGTGTTGCATACAATATCTCTACTTTGGATAGTCCCTGAGTATTAATATATTAAAGGTTTGATTTAGCACTTCTTTAAAAACCTGGACATAGGACTCTGTCTTACCCCCAAATTCCTGTTAGCATCTCAGAAGGCTCCCATTCATCAAAGGCCACAGGAAGCAGGTACAAGAGGAAAGGAAACTAAATCTTTCCTGGAATATTTCATGGAAAATTTAGGCTGGAGGGGCAGTGTTCCATAGCAGGAATTCCATAGCAGTTTCTGTAACCAGATAGATCTGGCTTTGAATTTCAGCGCTTTTCCCCTGTATTTAATAAGTGTAAGTCAGGATAAATTTTTCAATATCTCATAGTTCTTATTTTGAAAACTATAAAATGTGAAAACTAGTTCCTTGGGTTGTAAGGAGATTTAAATGAGATGAGGTATCTAAAGTAGGTGTTCAAAATACTAACTTCTTTTCTGGTCTCTTTTAGAGAAGCTTTCCACTTATCATACTTTCCTTCCTCATAATTCTGTTTTATTACCTTTAAGACAATCATTCTGTCCCTCCAAAAAAACCTGGGAACTTTCTTCTCTTTATTTTTTCCCCTGAAACTTTATATTCTTATCTTCGCCCTTAGTGTCTCTTGTTGGATATGATTAACGGAGACAAACCAAAAAGACACAAAAAATACTTTAAGGGTGAAGAAAATAGCCTATTTTGATTTAGCATTTAGCTACATAAAAAAATTTAGCCTTAAAAAAGTTTTTTATCCCCTACTTTCCAGTAGTCATAATAGTCCTAACAGGTCATAGAGATACAGAATCTCTTGATTTGGCCTTCTCCTTATTTGCATTTCATATTTATGCTGGTCATTGTGCTGACCCTACCTCTTGTTAGAGTAGCTTCCGAATTGGGCTTCCTGCCTCTAGAATCTCTCTAGTGTCCCAGTGATCATCAACACACCTGTCAGTCCATCTTCCTAAATATTCCACTTTATCTTACTCTTAGTCATTAATTTCAATAACTTTCCTTGCCCATAGAATTGTGTCTAAGGAGCCTTCCACTGTTGAATTCTTCCAGCTTAATCTTTTGTTTTTATGTGTTTAACGTTTACCCCCTATTTCACCAAAATCAGCATTTTTTCTGTTTTATGTATACACTAGGCTCATGCCAGTGCTGCGTTTGCTTTCCTCCAAACCTCTGTGCTCCTCTCCCTATTCTCTGCTGGCTCTAAGCTGACCAGTCTTTTAAGGACCAATGAAGTCTTTCCTTCTACCTGAAACCTTCCCCTTTTACTCCAGCCAGTGAACATGATTTCTTTTTTGAATGCTTAACCATATTTGATTAACTGTGAACCACTTACTGTGGTATATAATCAAATGCTTACCTGAAACGGTAAGACCTTATCTTTTTTCATCCCAAAGGGACAGAAATTTCCTAAAAGATAGGAATTAATTTTCAGACTTCTCTTGTATTATTTATGAGGTCTAGCATAGTGCATTGGTTGATTTCAGTGACTGAATCAGGTATGACTTTGACTTCATCTAAATTACTGCTATTATCATCTGAATATTGCCATCCCCCATATCTTGTGACTTTGTCCCATGAGTTATCTTCACTGTTTTAAAACAGTGTTTGAAGTCCTATCTAGGGGAACCTAGTCTAGAGTTATGACTAGGGAGCTCTGGAATTTTTTATATGTTCATGCAACTATATGCCATTGTAATCAGATGAAAGTTCTTGCGATCAAGCAATTTAAATAAATGAATTGCAAAATAAGGGCATAAAGATTGAAAAAGACAGTGAAGCTCAAGAGGTTTAGGATGACATGGAGCACAAAATTTCTGTGGAAATTAACAAATAACATTATGTTCTATTCAGGAGCTTTCTGATAAAATCAGTTTTAGGAAGCCATTCATTTTCTTCCAAATTTTATGTTTCCTTGAGAGAAGGCAAGGCATGAATACTAGAATTTTGAAGAGACAGTTCAGGGAAGAAACATGCAATTTGCTGTTATATTACTTTAAAAGAGAAAAAGACCATAGGAAATGCCTGAACTTTTTATTTTGTCCTGGCAGTCAGCATTTAGATTTGAAACTCTTGCCTATTTATTTGTCCACACCTCCAATATCCAATCCATGTTCAAGTTCTATTGGTTTCTACGTCACAGTGCATCATAAATTTACACTTTGATTTCTACTTCTGTCCACAACTATAGGTCAAATTTCATCAGACCTTGTCTGGAACATTGTGTTATAAATGTCTTCTAACTCTTCTTGCTCTCATGGCCCTCTTTTTCCCCAAACCCATTCACCATGCTGCATCGTGAATCGTATTCCTTAAGCACTCTTACATCATGTACTTTTCTGCTCACAGAAATGCCAAATAAAGTTCAAATTTTCATGTCCCATCTGATTCTGACCTATTCTTTCTCCAAAATGACTTTCCAATGCGCAACCTATAGTCTAGTCATGCAGAACTTCTTGCTATTTTTTGACACAATCTACAATTTCTTGCTTCTGTTTTTATTGTCATCCTATTATCCCTACTTGGAATGTCCTCTTTCATTTCTATCCATTGAAATCATTTCTATCCTCCAAGAATGAGCACCTACATTAACTATTTTAAAAAACCACCACTGACTTTCTGAATACATGTGAATTGCTCTTTTTTTTTGTACATTTGTTTACAACAGACATTGTTTGTCATAATTCTATTCTCCTAAGTCAGTAGCAGAAACTTGTCTTATTCTTTTTTATCCCATAGCATCTAGAACAGAGAGCACTTCTATTTACTTCTATTATTGTCATAAGGGTTGCCTACAAGAATGACAAGGGCTACTCTGGATTACTGTTAAACTCTTTCTTTTGCCTCAGTTTTAAAAATTATTAATCATGTAATCTGTTGTGAATAGGAGTCTCATGATTCATCAAAATTAGTTTCTTTTATTAGAATTAGCAAATTTTCTTTCCGTTCTCAATTCATGATTGTTAAGATCATGTAATGTTAGTAAACTGTCAAGTTGGGGAACCGTTTTCAAATTTCTTTCATAAGAGTTGTAACATTGGGGCTTTCCTGGTGGCGCAGTGGTTGCGCGTCCGCCTGCCGATGCAGGGGAACCGGGTTCGCGCCCCGGTCCGGTAGGATCCCACATGCCGCGGAGCGGCTGGGCCCGTGAGCCATGGCCTCTGAGCCTGCGCGTCTGGAGTCTGTGCTCCGCAACAGGAGAGGCCACAACAGTGAAGAGGCCCGCGTACCACAAAAAAAAAAAGAGTTGTAACATTTCAGGGCATTTAAAGTTTGGGGGCAGTAACTATTTTTAAATACTTCAATTGATGATAGCTATTAAGCATGTTTGTCATCAGTGTCCTTGTATTAGTGGAGTATTGTTTTATGTTATTTTGTTCAGTGTCAGTATTTTATGTCAAATCAGCAAGAAATTAATTTTTCTAACATATTCATGTGACCCACTGTTCTTTGCTGATTTTTTTTTAACATCTTTATTGGAGTATAACTGTTTTACAATGGTGTGTTAGTTTCTGCTTTACAACAAAGTGCAGCAGTTATACATA
>NC_041215.1:59944181-59947893 GCF_002837175.3 Physeter macrocephalus
GTTCCCTTTTCTCCACACCCTCTCCAGCATTTATTGTTTCTAGAGTTTTTGATGATGGCCAATCTGACCGGTGTGAGATGATATCTCATTGTCGTTTTGATTTGCATTTCTCTAATGATTAATGATGTTGAGCATTCTTTCATGTGTTTGTTGGCGATCTGTATATCTTCTTTGGAGAAATGTCTATTTAGTTCTTCTGCCCATTTTTGGATTGGGTTGTTTGTTTTTTTGTTATTGAGCTGCATGAGTTGCTTATAAATTTTGGATATTAATCCTTTGTCAGTTGCTTCATTTGCAAATATTTTCCCCCATTCTGAGGGTTGTCTTTTTGATGGTTTCCTTTGCTGTGCAAAAGCTTTTAAGTTTCATTCGGTCTCATTTGTTTATTTTTGTTTTTATTTCCATTTCTCTAGGAGATGGGTCAAAAAGGATCTTGCTGTGATTTATGTCATAGAGTGTTCTGCCTATGTTTTCCTCTAAGAGTTTGATAGTGTCTGGCCTTACATTTAGGTCTTTAACCCATTTTGAGTTTATTTTTGTGTATGGTGTTAGGGAGTGTTCTAATTTCATACTTTTACATTAATCACTCCATGAATCTATTGAATATTTTAAAATCAATTTAAAGTTTATCTCTTCTTTCAAATGGATTATTGCGTTGGCAGAACCTGAAAATTTTTGTTACAGTTCTCAATTTCCAAATAATTTCTATTTAGTTACTCATTTGTATCATTTTTATTTAATATTCTTTAAATTTTTAATTTAAATTTATCTCATTTATTTTATTAATAAATTTAAATATAACGAGAGGAAGCATGCTTCACATCCATCCACATTAGGAGTGGTACACTCCTAATCCAGTGTATTCTCTTAGCCAGATCTCAGAAATGCCTACTGCCACTTGACACAAACATGACATGGGGAAGTTAGAGTGGGAAGAGACAGTGGTCTTAACTGATTTCAGCTAAAATAATTTATTTCTAAAAAGTTTAAAGGAACATATGGTAATATAAACATTGCTAGGGATTGTCTCTTGGTCTTGGAAATAATCCTCACGAATGAAGTAGAAGCTTGAGCTTCCTTAACTGCATGGTAAATCTGATCTTAGTTGACACTGTGGGACCTTGGTTACAATCATGTGATCTCCCTGCAGTTTCCTCATTTGGAAAATAAAGGAGTTGAACTAGATAATCTCTAAAGTTCCTTTCAAGATTAAGTTCTCAGATAATAGTTATATTGGAAGAGGGGGTGTTTGTGGCAGACATATTGCCTTATTAAACAAGATGAAGGTGTTCAAAGGGCTGAGAGACTTAATAGGAATGTCAGATGTGTCAACTACTATGTTTTGGTTACCTGAGAAAAGTTTAATTGGCTGTTGAGTTGGAGAGGGCATTGGAGACCATAAGAAGGCACACCCAATTCTATTAATTGCAGCATTTTTCAGACTGGAAACAACCCAATATTCTGTGGTATATCCACACAGTGGAGTAATGTACAGCTGTGAAAGGGAGGGAGTTACATATCTGTATCTACATGGAATGCAGGGAACCAATTAACTATTCTGAAAACCAGAAAATTTTCTGAACAAAATACTCAAGGGAAAATTTTTTACAGAATAATTCCAGCTAATAAATGTAGAAGGAATGAGAGACTTAAGCGTATTACCTTTTTCCCATTACTGATGAACTAGTGGATCTAGGCAGTGATTATCAATGGATAATAAATCTATTAGATGTGAAACTTATGGGAAACTTTATAATGTATTTTGTGTATATATATATAGTATATATTTTGTATTTATGTATATATGTATACATATATATTTATATTCATAAATATATAAATATATAAAAAATATATAAATATAAATATTTATAAATATGTGTATATATATTTATATATAAAAATATATACACATATACATATAAATAATTATAAATATATATTTATATATAATATGTATTAAATAAATATATACATTAAATATATATTATATATAATATAAAATATATATAATATATTATATATAATAAATATATAAAAATATTTATAAATATATAAATATTTTAAAATATGTAAAATATATTTATATATTTATGTATATATGTATTTATACATAAATATATACACATAAATTTATACATAAATATATATACTGTATTTATGTATGGTTCATATAAAGTTTGAATTCTGTGAACAATCTAAATATCACAAAAGAGATACAGTCAGATGTTATTGCTTCCTGCTATGCTGCTGTCGGTAATATTGTTATATAATACAACATGTGAAACTGTATATTTAAAAAAATTCAGTCTTAATCTGATCAAGTCTCTAGTTCTACCAGTTTATAAGAATATAAGGAACAGAGACAGAAGTTAAATTTTAATATGAGGGTACAACAAGCACAACCCAGAAAGTGTGAAAATACATGGGTCAAGTGATCTGATGTCCTCAAAATAAATTATAAATACTGAAAGAAACTTAAGAAGCATATCAGCTGAATTCATAATAGGGAATTTATTTGAACAAAGCAACCGTAAAAATAAAGTCAAACACTAACAGTAACAAGAGAAACCCAAAACAGTGTATGGGGGATATTTGCCTATAGTCTGGATGTTTGATAACATTAAGATATTCTTAAATATTGCCATTTTTATATGTGGTAATGTTACTGTTGTTATATTATTATAGAAAGACCTTATACTTTAGAGATACAAACTGAAGAAATTATAGAAGAAATGCTCTGATATGTGGGATTTGTTTCAAAATAATCAAATTTGTGTGGATGATTTCAGTGGATGGGTATGTGGGAAACACCTATAATGTGACATTTAAAAATATATGGTTAAGTAAAGACAAAAATTGGTCATGAACTGAGGCTGTGCTGATCTGTAGGATACCAGACCTGAGGTGGAAATCAGCAATGATAACATCTCTAGAAAAGATTATTTTGCACCAGGGGTCATTTTCAGAAAACTGAGAAGGGAAGGAGTGATAATGAGGGCTATATAAGCAGAAGTTGGCCTTTTAAAATTCTCTTTTTCATGTGGCAGTTTCCCTTTTTTGCCTTCCATGTCTGTGCACCGCTCGACCTTCAGATTCTCCTCTCCATTCCTTACCTCCCTTTCCTTTCTCTTGTTCCTTTTCTACCAATTGTCATTAACTCCCTTCTTTCATTCTTGAATTACCCTCCATTTGCTTGGCATATTATGCAATAAAGATATATTCAATATATTTTGGAACAATGTGTATTTTCTCTTTTTGATTGAAATTGTAGATTATTTTATTTTACTTTACTTTTTACTTAATTTAATTTAATTTATTTATTTATTTTGGAACAGAGAAAGGTTTATTGCAGGACCAAGCAAGGAGAACAGGTGGCTCATGCTAAAAAACCTGAACTCCTAGAAAAGTTATTTTATATGTAGGTGATCATACACCCAGGTTTGGCTACAACGGTCATGGTTTATGACTTTTATCCAAGAGAAGTTATTAATAGCACCCCTGTCCCTCTCAGAAGTGTCTTGGCTTGTATAATAAGTTATGCTTATATTTTTCTAAAGTTTGCAATAATTAGCTGTCATTCATATGCTTTTTTTTTTTTTTTTTTTTTTTGCGGTACGTGGGCCTCTCACTGCTGTGGCCTCTCCCGTTGCGGAGCACAGGCTCCGGACGCGCAGGCTCAGTGGCCATGGCTCACGGGCCCAGCCGCTCC
>NC_041215.1:59947938-59965048 GCF_002837175.3 Physeter macrocephalus
CGTCCCCTGCATCGGCAGGCGGACTCTCAACCACTGCGCCACCAGGGAAGCCCCATTCATATATGCTTTAAGTAGTTACTTAATGGTACCATGTGTCTGAACCTAATCCAAGGCTTTGTTTTTCCTTCTGCTTTACTCTGGTAAGACTAGCTCATGTGGGCCAGTGGTTCTCAACAGAAATAAAGTGTCCATTCTTAAAATATTTTTCTAAGTAGACATTCGTTTTAATGGAAACATCTTACCTTTGAGAGATAGAACATTAAAGTATTGGCAGCCACATACCCCTTTCAGTAGATTTATTTGGCACAATGAAAATATTTAGAAGCAGAGAACAGACTCCCCAGGGAGAAGAAGAGAGGTATATTTTGACAGGGAAGAAAGGAACCAAGCACAGGCACTCTTATGGAGGAAAAGCCAGATGTGGGGGCTAGAATGGGACCTAGAAGCTGAAATGGATCAGTGAGAACTGATAGAGTCAGACATTAACATTGAGATCAGGAAGAGTCTGAGACTAAGGGAACAGCAGTTTTATTTATGTAGAAGATAACATTATCTCTACTGTAAATAACAAAAATAACAAAACAATACAGTAACAATAATAATACAGTGAAACACAGATTAGCAAGAAATGTCCCCTTTTTCCCCTATAACTTCCCTTGATTATAATTTAAAAACTAGATTTTGGTCAATTCACTGTTCTCTCAAATCAGTTCCTTACCTCCCTCAGATTTCTGTTTCAGAGCATAGTTAGATACCAAGATATGTGGGAGGTGTTGGTAAACCTGGTTCATAGTGTCATCATCTGACCATTCGGGCATCCTCTTAGTGTGGTTGTTCCTGTTTATGTTTTGCTCCTAAAGCTATCTCAGTGTCTGCTCTCATATCTATATTCAAATCCCTGCAGTCTTCGACCACAGATGGTCATTGGCTGTGCTTTTGGTGCTGGGAGTTGTGGGGAAAGCTCTGTGAGCCTGTCTCAGGCTGGCTGCCTAGATACCTCAGGTAGCCTTCTCCACTCTTCTGTGTCTGTGTCAGGTGCCATGCTCGGAAGCTCTTCAAGGTTTGCTACTTTTTCTGGCACTACCTGAAGAGAGAAGCACAGTTGATCTCTGCTCCTGGATCCCCAAATTCATCTGGGAGTTTGTGCCAGTCTTGGACATGTTTGCCCTCAGATCCTTGCTGTTATTTTGCTCTGATCTGTATGGTAAGTCTCTTACTATTGTTTGTATTTTTCTTTTGGCTTTGGGTCACATTTTTCTTCTTCTTTACATATCTAGTAATTTTTTTATTAGATGCTGGACAATGTAAATATTATATGATTGAGGATCTGGATCATGTTTTTTTTTTTTTAAGTAGTGACTTTTATTTTAGCAGGCAGTTAAGTAACTTGAAGATCACCTTGATTATTTTGAAGCTTATTTTTAAATTTTAATAGTTCATATCTGGAGTCATTTTACTCTAGGTGAATTTAGCTCTGATATGAAAGGGTGAGCCTCTGAGGTCTCTACTCCCTGTTTATTGAGATCTCTCTACTCTAGCTAGTTATATTTCAAACCCTTCCAGGCCCTATCTAAACTCTGGGAATTTTTCATCTTACAGATCCTTAGTTGTTTTTCTTGCCTAGGTTAATGGAGTTTTTACGTTATGCATGTGCCCCTAATAATATTTAGCAAAAGATTCAAGGGGGCTCCCATGTAGATTTTTGGAATCTTTTTGATCTCTCCTCTCTGGTTTGTGCCTCATACAATCCATCAGCTTCCCTGAACTCTGATATCTATTTCCTTAATTTAGCAATAGTCTTATTCTCCACTTGGGTTTTGCCTCTATGTACTATAGTCCTTAATGTGTATCCAGTCAGAGTATGGAATGATCATGGGGCCCACCTTGTTTTCATCCCTTCCCATAGGAACCATGGTCCTCCTTTACCTACTACCCAGGCCTGAAAATAATTACTGAACATAGTTTGTCAGGTTTTCTAGTTACTGCTGGAAGACAAGTCTGCCTCCACTTACTCCATCAAGGCTAGAAATGGAAGTCTGTGATTGTCCCTTTTAAGTTGTATTTGACTCTCCCTTTTAAGTTTCACTTTTAAGTATAAATTCCTCTGCAGATAGGTAACGTATTCTGGTGTACATGCTGGTCCTCCCAACTAGTTAGCCTTATTGAAAACTACCACCACTCTACATGTGGTGGTAAAAACTTGATTATTTGCTGTTTCCTGAATCTACCTTCCTTTGCCACTTCTCTATATTTGTACCTGGTTTTCTCCCCACTATTGGGGATACTCAGAAGATGACACAGTTTTTGTCTTCAAACATCTGATGAACTGAACCTTACAAAGTCCTGCAATACAGAGTCAAATAAGGAAAGTATGGAGACAAGCATAGAGCTGAAGATGTTTTAAATGGGTCTGAAAAACAAAAATAGAATAATCAGGTTTGGTTGTTGGTAGCCAAAAACTTTTATTTATTATGTGCCCCAATTAAATGCCATAGACCATTTCAAGGATAAAACAAGGTAATTAAAAGTGACCTATTAAAAACAAGCCTTCTTAATAAATGTACTTTTTAAAAAATTTTAATGATATGAACCAGTTTGGCAAATTACAGCCTATGGGCCAAATCTCTCCTGAGATTTGTTTTTATACAGCCTGAAAGCTAAGATGGTTTTTACTTTTACAATGGTTATATATTAAGTGGTTGTATATAAATATCTATATAATATTCTCAATTTTGTCTCTTGGCCTATAAAGTCTAAAATATTTACTGTCTGGCTCTTTAAGAAAAAGTTTGCCAGTATTGGTCTTAAACATTTTCTCCATCCATTCCTCTATGCCATCCATTTAACAAGTATTTATTCAATGCCTTACACTGTGCAAGGTACTTGGCTAAGATTAAAAACTTGAATTATGCAAGGAACCTTCTTTAAGGGAGTTCATAATTTTATCAGGAAAGCTGGAACATGAACACAAATAGCAATAACACAGAGTTGAGTAAAAGAGGAATCATGGGAGAGAGGTGACAGTTTAAGGACTGTCATATTTCAGAAAAGAATAGTCAACACAGAGCCGGGGAAACTAGAGGATTCTCATCAGAGGAGTTGGGATTGGAGCTGGTCTAGGAAAGATGGGTAGGACTTGAATAACACAACCAAGTACATTCTAGGAGGGCAACTTGTTTAAAACTCAGCCATAGTTAAAATTCATAAAAGGAGCTACCAGTTCACTCTTTGAGTCTGAGTCCTATCCTCAGAAGGGCAATTAATTGGTGTTCTGGGTTTTGGAGAAAAACATTCTTTCCCTTGATAAAAATTTTCCTCTTGCCATCCTACCTCTCTTCTTTCCTCTGGTCAATATTTAGCCTGAGTTTCCTTTCTGAAATTCTAAGAGATTAAGTAACAGGCTTTGAGAAGTGGTTTCCTAGCCGATTTTTCAGGTTTGGGACTCCAGTGTGTTTAGGAGGGAGCCAGTGTTCTGTACTCTCATCCTAAATTAGAAGAGTTTTCACCAAATGACTCCACATTTCATTCTCCATGTATGTCTGTGTTCAGCAGGGAGAGCTCTGCCAAGATTTCCTTCTATAACTACACGTTTCTCTTCACGAAGATCCATGGCCAGCAGCAGCATTTCTCTTTCTGTGGCTTCACCAGCCTAGTCTCTCTGCTAACGGTGGGAGAGGGAGGAAAATCAGATTCAATATTTGTAATGTTTAGAAATTACTTTCTTTCATGTAAATAACCCTCTTAATGGTAGGACCAAAGAAACTGATCTGAGCAAAAAGAGAATCTTGATTTCTCTGTTTAATAGAGAAATACAGAATGAGGAACTGAAATAAATACTGTCATTCATCCTAAATGAAATAAACATAACCTGAAAATAATTTTCTTTTATAGTAGACTTGGAGTATAAAAAGATTATTCAAAGGATTGGAACTCATGAGCTTTCTTATGAAAATAATCTTTTAATATGATTTGGGATAATGGCATGGTTCCTGATTGATGAGTTAAAGGTAAAAAAAAGAATAGTTATTTGGGGAATAAGAATACAATCATTTTCAGAAAAAGAGCTTTTAAATAATGCTACTATTGTTTGAGGTAAATGTATTTTTTGTTATTAAAGACTAGTCATCCTTGAACTTGAATGTTAATTAACCCAAGTGCCTAAAATCAAACTCTATTCATGGACATACACAGCAGTACTTATTAGTCAAAATAACCAAATAATTTTCAAAATGAATTTAATGCATTTGCACTTGGCAGTCAAAATAGTGTTCTTCCATGTTACAGGTATACTGCTTTATAACACCTTTTCATTTCCTCCATAGCCTTTGCAGTTAAGTTTGGTTAATTCTATGTTGTTTTCATTTAAATTTTATTTCAAACTCGTATAATAGTCATATTGGTTTATGCAACATAACTGAGTTGAAAGTTGTGTTAAAGAATGATGGAGTCACTAGACTGAGTCGAATCAGATCAAATAGAATATTTTAGGGAAAGCCTAAAAGTTCTTGCATTTATTTGTCAACAATAAAAATGCCTTATATTTATATACCACTTTAAAATTTTCTCATTGCTATTCCATAACCTCTCAGTCTGCCTTTGGCTGCAAGTGACAGAAACTTATAAGAGCTTAATTTCAAAAAGAGAATATATTGCTTCATACTGCTGAAAAGTCTAGAGGCATCAGTCCTCAGGAATAGCATGTTATATGTTTTCAACTATATAATTAGATTTTGCTTCTGTCCATACCTTGGCTCTGATTTCCTCTGTGTTAGCTTCATTCTTAGAGTCTCTTTCTACAAGGTGGCAATGTGGCCACTGACAACTCTAGGCTTGTGTGGTCCTTATAGCTTAATATACAAAAGGCAGAAGGAGCATCGTTACCTACAGATCTAACAGTCTTCCCAGAGTGGACTCTGGTATGGGTTATGTATCATGAATATGGTTAGGGACGACGATACTGATTGACCAAGCCTGCCTCGTATGCACACATCTGAGGCAGTGTACTTTGGGACTAGGAGCTTCTAGATCAATTCATTAAAAGTCAATTAGCCAAAAGACTAATGAACAATTTATTAAATAATTTTCTTTAAAGAATTTATTTTTAAACCAGATTTCATTTTGCAATCATGACAACGCTTTAAGAGATAGTCACTTTATCTTTGCTTTATTCCCTACTTCTGTAGCTAGAGATAGAGGGCCAGAGAGGTGCAGGATCAGAAGCAGAGAGAGGAGAGACACCTGACTCAACTCTGCCTTTGCTTTATGGGTAGTGTCACCTCATCAGAGCTTTTATTTTTCAGATCTAAGATCTAAGGCCTAAATTACTTCATTTGTTAGCATTGAGGGGTTCTATTTAAGTGAAACTTGACTCATCAGTGGACAAATTCCATTGATGGCTCTTTTGGAACGGAAGCACCCAGTCCCAGGACCACGAAGTACTCAGAGAGCACAAGTTGGGACTTGGCCACCAACATAGTATGAATACATTGTTCACCTGTCATACATTGTTTAAGATGTGGACTTTTGTGATATGCCATTAACCAATTTATATGAAATAAGAACAAAGTATTTTATCAAGCATTTTCTAGAGGTCCTGAGAAGAGAGGTCAAAAAAGGAATTGCAGTAATTCCCTGTACCCTCAGCCATGAGCTCAGTCCACATGCAATTCCCTTCAAGGGTTTCAGGCTTTGAGAACAGAGCGAAAGGTACAGTTTTGAGAGAGGAGGATGACATTTTAGGGTACTTTGTACTCACAGTAAAGAGTCACTGGGGTGTAATGTAAAGAACATTTAATTGGGCTTCCCTGGTGGCGCAGTGGTTGAGGATCCGCCTGCCGATGGCAGGGCAGGCGGGTTCGTGCTCCGGTCCGGGAGGATCCCACGTGCCGTGGAGCGGCTGGGCCCGTGGGCCATGGCCGCTGGGCCTGCGCGTCCGGAGCCTGTGCTCCGCGAGGGGAGAGGCCGCAGCAGTGAGAGGCCTGCGTACCGCAAAAAAAAAAAAAAAAAAAAAAAAGAACATTTAATTAGGGGTCAAAACATGGGGAGTTAAATCCCATTTTTTCCCTGTTCTGGCCTTTCAACATTAGTTAAACTTAACTTTTAACTTTTGAGTTCACCAGTGATATAGCAGATTGATGAAGATCCTTTAAAATGGATACCCATAGGGGATTCCCTGGTGGTGCAGTGGTTGAGAGTCCGCCTGCCGAGGCAGGGGACACGGGTTCGTGCCCCAGTCTGGGAAGATACCACATGCCGCGGAGCGGCTGGACCCGTGAGCCATGGCCACTGAGCCCAACGGTGAGAGGCAGGCGCACCAAAAAAAAAAAAAAAAAAAAAAAAAAGGATACGTATGATAGCCTTGTGAGTGTTGCAATGACAGAACAAGATAAGATGAAGCAATTGATTTACTATTCAGAAGAAATGAATACAATTTTCTCAATATTTCCAGTGTTCTTGTCAACTGCTTGGAACAAAAGGACTTGCTTTTTACTCCCCAACAGGGACATTTCAAATAAAATAAATTTTAGAAGGATAGGTGAATATCTCTTTGTCATTGCTTATTTAGTAGTGGTAGTGGAACATGTAGCTGACTGTTTCCAAAAGCTATTCCTTTATACTGTAGAGTACTTTAAGCTTGCATTATACAAAATAACCATCACCATCTCTTGCAGAAATAGCAGTGCAGTACATAGTCACAGTTTGAAATATCAGTGGCTATCAGTCAAAACGCCTGGGATGTCTTAAAACATTATTGCTGTGAGGGCAAAAACCTGTTTTGATCAGGAAATTACACCTTGAGGAACTATTTTTTTATTATAGACATTTCTTAAAACGAAATTACACTTTATGGTGCAGGCTGGGTTAAAAAAATTCCAACTATCAATATGATTCTAATATGTTATGCTCTAGGGTTTATCTTTCCTGAGTTTTCAAAATTATATTTCTGTGCTTGGCATCCATTCTTTACTCTGTGCTCTGGGGCATCACATTATGTCTGTGTATTTCACAGATTTTCCTTGTGGAAGTGCAGTGATTAATGAGAACAATAATCAATTAAGAACTCATTTATTACACTCCATTAAATGAGTGATCTATTGACACAAGACATGAACATAAAGTAAAATTTAATGGCTAAAATAGTACAGTGAATTAAATTTATCATGGAATGTTAGCTCATTGGAAGAGTTGACAAAGATGATTATTTCTGTGCAACACAAGAGGACTGTCTGTATGAATTTCAGCTAAAGGAGAAACGTGAATTAAAAATAGTGGAATGCCAACAACTTAATAATGGAAGCTATGTTATAGAACCAGTATAACTGCTTAGCAAAACTGAAAAACAGGAGAGAAAGGAAACCTATTACAGGGTAGGTTGGTAGAAAACAGTAACATTCATTCAATTAGTATTTGTGACATACTATGTGCACTGTGCTAAATGCTGAAGACCCAAGATGATCAAAGCACTGAAGAGATTTTTTAAAATCTGTTTTCTCTTTTGATTACTGAAGAGTATTCTGCTTTATTTTTATATTATTATAGGAAAATGCATTTGTTTAGCTAAATTGGACCCAATGCTGTTAACTCAAACATTACCTTCCCTCCTCCTTTTAAAAAAGCATCTATTTAATACAATTGCTAATTATGGGAGTTTTTGTTTTGTAAATAGTTGAGGAGGGAGTTTTGGGTTGGGTTTGGCAGAGAGAACCCAGGTGATGAGGGAAATGGTGGTGTTGATTAGTGGTTTCCAGAAGATGTGATACCACTCCTAATGGAGTGTTTAGAAATTTTTGAGGCATTTTTATATTCTTACAGTGATGGAAGAGCGGGAATACCACTGGTGGCTATCAAGGATGCTAGATAATCTGCACTGGATGAGACATTCCTGGACAATGAAGGCTTGTCATGTGACTCCTATAAATATTTATTGTCCAACCAGACATTAGTGTATATTAAAAAAAAAACCCTGTTTATAACTATCTGAGTCTAGCTGCAAATCACATTTTTACGTACCATCACATTTTTTTTGGCAGGTTGTTATATAAACTGAAATTTCCCAGAATGAAATTACTAAGTAAATCAATCATGGGAAGATTACACTTTGGTTTATCACCTTACCAAGAATTGTTCATTATTTTGGAAAATAACATCATTGAAGGAAATGCTAATGCAAAATACCAGTATCAGACTTTCTTGGAGTTTCACGGTGGTTGTATACACAGAGATGAGTATCAGATTATACCTTGTCAAACTTTTTAGTGTGATTTTGTGCAAGGATTTTCATATTGAAACACATAATTTTTTTATAAATTGATTTCCATTTATTCTTCTAAAATATAGTTAAAGCTTTCATATATCATAATTTGAATTCATAATATATGTTTTGAAATTCTATAGGTAGGTTATCTTATCTATGAATTTTATCTATGAATACAGAAGGCACTGAGAAACGCAGATGGCAATGGTATGGTATCTGTCCCTCTTTGGAAAAATCTAATTTGAACTCTTATGTATAAAGAAATAAAGGGCAGAATTTTTTTTTGAAGATTTCTTTTTATTTATTTATTTATTTAATTGATTTTATTTTGGCTTTGCCGGATCTTAGTTGAGGCATGCGAGATCTTTGTTGCGGCATGTGAACTCTTAGTCGCGGCATGAATGTGGGATCTAGTTCCCCGACCAGGGACCGAACCTGGACCCCCTGCATTGGGACCACTGAGTCTTATCCACTGGACCACCAGGGAAGTCCCAGGACAGAATTTATAGAACTGTTTTGATGAGGACCCTGTGAGATTCTCTGCTAACAAGAACGACTATGAAGGGGCTTCCCTGGTGGCGCAGTGGTTGAGAATCTGCCTGCTGCTAATGCAGGGGACACGGGTTCAAGCCCTGGTCTGGGAAGATCCCACATGCCGCGGAGCAACTAGGCCCATGAGCCACAACTACTGAGCCTGCGCGTCTGGAGCCTGTGCTCCACAACAAGAGAGGCTGCGATAGTGAGAGGCCCGCGCACCGTGATGAAGAGTGGCCCCCGCTTGCCACAACTAGAGAAAGCCCTCGCACAGAAACGAAGACCCAACACAGCCCAAAATAAATAAATAAATAAATAAATTTAAATTTCACCTTGTTGGTTAAAAAAAAAAAAAAGACTGTGAAAGACTGAGGAACATGTAGATTTGACTCAGTGTCCAAATGACAAAGTTTGGCACTAAAGTTGGGGAGGAGGACATTCTTCTGTGTCTCTACTGATCGCAGCATTGGCCAAATTTGGGATAATCTGGAGAGAAGACACTTAACACTCCTATTATGTAATACGTAGTGATAAAATTTTACAAAGTGGCCTAGAGGTGTGTTGGCCTGGGCACAAGAATGGAAGGCAGGAGAGAAAAACTGGGTGGTTGTTATAACGGCGGCAAATTCATTGGTTTATTAATTGGTTTATAGGGATAATTTGGGGGACTTGCAAAAATAATAATGGGACACATTGAGGGGGTCAAATTTCCATCAGTCATACTGATTGGGGCTATCATAATTTGGTCATTGAAACTAAATATCAGTATTCACTTGAAAGAAAATAAAGTTGGGTTTATCCACATACCATGTACTAAAATACATGTTAGGCTAAGCATTTAAAATGTTAAAAAAAAACCTATAAAAATATTAGGACAAAATTCAGGAGACTGTATTATTCTGATGTGAGGAAGGTCTTCAACCCCACTAATAAAATATACAACTTAAAACAGTTATTAAATACAAACTTTTCACAAATCTGATAGTCAAAATTTAAAGGTTGATAACATCCAATTTTGGTGATCAGATGGGGAAAAGTCACTTTTAGATACTGGTAATGTACAGGTGTTTGGAAGGGTAATTTGGCAATATTTTTAAACATTAGAAATCCATAGGGCTTCCCTGGTGGTGCAGTGGTTGAGAGTCCGCCTGCCGATGCAGGGGACACGGGTTCGTGCCCCAGTGAGAGGCCCCTGTACTGCAAAAAAAAAAAAAAAAAAGAAAAGAAAGAAATCCATAAACCTATATTTAGAAATCCTACTTTTAGGAATTGAATCCAGAAACTACAGTCCAAATGAATAAAAAATATATATATATACACACACACACACAAACACACACGTATCCATCAATGGGGAATGATTAAATTATGGTACTATGGTACAAGAGACTACTATGCAGTGATTAAAATGAAAAGACTTCCTTTATATATATTTATATATATATATATATATATATATATACACACACACATATATAATAAATGTGACTATGTATTCATATATATATGAATCTAGATTTTTCTGGGAAGATATGCATGATCTATTAAATGATAAATTTCAGAATAATGAGTTGTTACCCAATATTAGTTAAACAAAACAAAACAGAAGTGTCCATTGTGAGACTTTTATATATATATATATATATATATATATATACACACACACATATATAATAAATGTGACTATGTATTCATATATATATGAATCTAGATTTTTCTGGGAAGATATGCATGATCTATTAAATGATAAATTTCAGAATAATGAGTTGTTACCCAATATTAGTTAAACAAAACAAAACAGAAGTGTCCATTGTGAGACTGGACTGGATTGTAATGGTACTGGTAGAATTGTGTCCAGGGAGTCAGAAATACACTAATCATGCTCTGCTTTGTCAATCAACTGTCTTCCCAGGGCCGCCATACTGCACACCATGATGGGACAGCATAAACATTTGAGTTCTTCATTGCATGGTACAGCCTTTCCTTCCATGGAGTTCTGGAGGCTGCTGAATATTAAAGAACAATTGTAGAAATGACCAAGTAGTCAATAACCTTTAATGAAGAATTCTCATCTACCTGGATTGGCTCCTATAGCTTAGACCAGAAACCCAAATGATATTTATATCTCCTTTAAAATTCTAAATCCAAACATTGGGGTTTTATCATCCCCTGGCTCACAGCATAGAAGAGTAAAGTCTAAGAATGCTAATGGGGAAGACCTTAAAGAGTGAGAAAGAGAAAGTGAATGAGAACCAGACAGAAGAAGGAAATTAGAGGAAGAAAATGATTTAGAAGCTTGACCTACTTAGACACCTGGTTGCACTTAGTTGGATGGAAAACAAAGATGTGGAAGGGAGAATAGAATATCCACAGATGTGTACAAGACTTTAAAATACAGTAGCTGAGCCTACTAGTAAATGTGGCTCAATCAATACCTGAAGACCTCGTCAATCATACTCACATTCATTGTTTTTAGGAGGAGCAGGAAGGGGATTTGTGGAGAGGTAAATAGATTTATAAAATCTGGAAGGATATATACCAACTATTAATACTAATTACCTCACTGAGGGAGGTGGTGGATAATGGAAGTGGGGAGAGAGAAGACTGAGAGCTTTTGTTTTCTAAGGGGGAAAAAAGTACATGTGATTTATTTTGTTGTCATATTTGGTGAAGTTTGTTGAGATAGAAACTGACTAGATGCTCACCCATTCTAGTTCCTTTTCCAGGGCATATATTTCCCAGTCTTCCTTGTAGTTATGATCTGGCCAATGAAATGTTTCCAAAAGTGATGTCTCTAGGCCTGAACCCTAAAATCTCCAGTGAGATTCTTGGTTCACTTTCTCTCCCTAATCTGGGCAAGTGAAAGTGATACACTGGTGTGGTAATGCCACAAGATGGAAGGATCTGGGTTCCTGAATCACTGGTCAGAGAACAGTCCAGGAGAACTGCCCAATTGCATCAAACTGTGATGGGGGAGGCACAAACTTGTGTTAAGCTGCTGAGATTTTTCAATGTTTATTTGATACCAAAGCATAACTTGGCATATCCTGACAAAGAATTTGTACTAGAAGTGGGGTACTGTGATGTAACGAAAGTATAAAACATGCAGTTTTGACTTAGTAGCTGGTCTGTGAATGGCAAAGAAAGATACAGCTGGATGGACAGCTAAAGGTCCATTTATGTGCTGAGAAAATACTCAGTTAAGCTGTTACCTACTTGGAAGGCCCACCTTATGCCAACTGAGTGGGCAGCTATGGGGATGAGGTTGGAAAATTAAATTTGAATAGTTTATATTTGTTACTAATATCTGTTTTAAGAAATTTTCTAAGAAATTAATATAAGAGAGAATCTGGAAACAATTGGCAATTTCAAGCAGATGTGAAAGGAAATAGAATTCAGATATCTGGGGCCTAGAAAGATTGAAAAAAAATTATCACAGCTTTTATACCTAAATTGTAAAAGTTGATATTAAAAAAAATAATGAAAACTTTGAGTGTTGAAGGTGCTAAAAATTCACAGTTGAATGAAGTCAGGAAAAGATTTCATTAAGAGTGAAACTTCTCACCTACTGTTCCAGAGAGCCTCACTATAGCCAGTATTACATTGAGAATGTGAGGCATTGGGACAAAGAGGCAAAGAATAAAAGACAGGTTTGAGATCTGTGTCTGAAAAGAACTTTGAGTATGGCACATGGAACTACTGGAAGTAAAAATACTAAGTGTTTACTGTGTTTCTGAGGAGAGTGTGTATGGCCCAAGAAGCCACGCACGCAGAATAAAATCACTTTGACTATTTGAGATGTAAAATAATTCTTGTCCCTTAACTTTCCATAAGCAGGAAGCAGCTTAGAGGGATTGGTCTAGACCTCAAATAGGATCTTCTCCCTAACACTCACTTTAGATGTGGCCAAGTTGATTAATGAACAAGGAGGAAACTCCCTAAAGATGGAATTATTTGTTTCAGTTAGCCAAAAACTATGGAGATGTTCTCAAAGAGCAGAATCAGGGTCTACTTAAGGAACTACCCCCAGATGGAGGGGCTCTTAAAATGTGTGCCTAACAGGATTTCGGGATTGCTATAGACCTATGTCTGCTGTGTTCCTCCATTTTTTTCCCTTTTCCAAATGGGGAGTGTTCCTTGTATAACCACTGTGTAACCATCATGTCCTTGTTCAACCACTGTATATGGGATATAGGGAAACAGGTACCTTTCTGGTTTAATAGGATGCTGGAACATGAGGAGCCACATCTAGACCTGATGGAGAAGACTGCATCTCACCCAGTGTTCCTGGACTTGAGTTGCAAGCAGTGATTGGATGGGACTTTGGGTTGTCATCCCTGGAGGGAGAGTAAGTGTGTTTCTGTGTGTTGAGAAAGAGTGAAATAGATTTAATGACAAGAAGGGAGAAGATCCGTCTGTGGAAGAGAATAGTTAGATTCTCACTAATACCGTTTTCTCTTCTTGAGCAAAGTCTACATTTACAGCCCCCTTGCTGGGAAGGAGTTAGTTTAGATGACATAAATATGGTCCTACATCTGGAGCACTCTGATATAAAACCATGTACACAGTCAATGATGAAGTGACTTAGAATAAATAATCCAGAGAATATGGGAATAGATTATAGAAGTATCTTACCACTAAGGAGAGGTCATAGGGCATGTCTATCATAAAAATAAGCAAAAAAAAAAGCTAATTGATAATAATAATGAGCTATTTATATCACACAAATGAGCACAATGAGATCAGGAAAGGATTTGCTGGTCAGAGGAGGTAGTAAACAGAACATAAGTAGTGATATGAAGCTACCAGTAAAAGAAAAGCAGAAATTAGTATGCAATTAGAAGAAACAAGATATTTTTTTGTGTGTCATTGCCAAAACACTCATAGAAAAGCATTCAATCTAGTTCTACAAATTAAGGAATATGAAGAAATCGACTATAGTTTAGTGAAATTATTTTCACCACTTTCAGTAAAGGAAACATAATTTGTTCTTTTTTCTTTTTTTGACTCCTTTTCTTAAATGAACTCTTCACAACATTTTTGTCCATTTTTTTTTCTTTAAAAGCTCTTCTTTTCTAGTCCTATAGCACCACTATCTTCATTTTATTTTTATTTTTTGGTCACTCTGCGTGGCTTGTGGGATCTTAGTTTCCCAACCAGGGATCGAACCCAGGCTCCTGTCAGTAGAAGCACAGAGTCCTAACCACTGAACCGCCAGGGAATTCCCACTATCTTCTAAATACTGTTGTATGTGGATTTTCATGGGCCGAGTATTGAATTAATCATATTCTCTGTTCAGGAGTATTTTCATCATGAGGTCCCTTTTTGTTTTATTTGTTCTGTAATCACCATCCTCACTCACTTTTCCCCACCCAACACACATTCACCCTCTTTACTGTATTTAATATTCAGTCTCCTAATATACTATCCATATGTTTACTTAGATATGTATCTATTAAAAAAATATATAGTGCTGTTGCTTTGTGTTTTTTTTTGTGTGTGTGTGTGGTACGCGGGCCTCTCACTGTTGTGGCCTCTCCTGTTGCGGAGCACAGGCTTCCGACGCACAGGCTCAGCGGCCATGGCTCACGGGCCCAGCCGCTCCGTGGCATGTGGGATCTTCCTGGACCGGGGCACGAACCCGTGTCCCCTGCATCGGCAGGCGGATTCTCAACCACTGCGCCACCAGGGAAGCCCCGCTTTGAGTTTTTGATTTACATAAATGACATAGTTATGTCATTCTGCATCTTACTTTTCTTGTGTACTACTGTATTCTTTTGTATCTACCCATGTTGTTACATGTACATTTGGCTCATTATTTATGACTATTCCATGCCATCATTTGTGTATGCCATATTGTACTTGTCCTTTCTCCTCCTGATGTCTAGGATCACTCCAAATACTTGCTACCAAAAGTCATGCTATGATGAACATTCCATCTGTTTCTCTGAAGTTTGTATTCAAGACTATTCAAAGTACACAATTTCATGCTTTCCAGAATGTTTGCCCCAGTTTACATTCGTAATACTAGCAATGGATGTTAAAATTTTCTTATGTCCTTGCTAACACTTGATATTACTAATGCTCCAATTTTTACCATTCTAATAACTATATAATTCTATTTCAAATTACTTTTATTGGCTCTCTCTGACCATTAGGGAGGTTGAACATCTCTCCATATTCTTAATAGTATTTTGGGCTTCCCCATTATTGAATTGCTTATTCATACTCTTTAACCATTTTTCTATTGTTTCCTAATTTTTGTTTTAAAATATGATTTATAGTACTTCATTATATATCAGAGCCATTAATTCTTTGTCAAATTTAGAGATTTCAAATATTTTCTTCTAGTCGGGGACTAGTCTGCTGACTTTGTGTTGCCTTTTGCAGAAAGACATCTTTAGTGTTTTTTTTATACAGTAGATTCTTATCAGTTATCTATTTTATATATATCAGTGTATATATGTCAGTCCCAGTGTCCCAGTTCATCCCACCACCACCACCCACACCCACCACTTTGCCCCCTTGGTGTCCATGTGTATGTTCTCTACATCTGTGTCTCAATTTCTGCCCTGCAAACCAGTTCACCTGTAACATTTTTGTAGGTTCCACATATATGCATTAATATACGACATTTGCTTTTCTCGTTCTGACTTACTTCACTCTGTATAACAGTCTCTAGATCCATCCACGTCTCTACAAATGACCCAGTTTCATTCCTTTTTGTGGCTGAGTAATATTCCATTGTATATATGTACCACATCTTCTTTGTCTGTCGATGGGCATTTAGGTTGCTTCCATGACCTGGCTATTGTAAATAGTGCTGTAATGAACATTGGGGTGCATGTTTTTTTTTGAATTATGGTGTTCTCTGGGTATATGCTCAGTAGTGGGATTTCTGGTTCATATGGTAATTGTATTTTTAGTTTTGTAAGAAACCTCCATACTGTTCTCCATAGTGGCTGTATCAATTCACATTCCCACAAACAGTGCAAGATGATTCCCTTTTCTCCACACCCTCTCCAGCATTTGTTGTTTGTAGATTTTCTCAGGATTCCCATTCTAACTGGTGTGGGGTGATACCTCATTGTAGTTTTGATTTGCATTTCTCTAATAATTAGTGATGTTGAGTAGCTTTGCATGTGCTTCTTGGCCATCTGTATGTCTTCTTTGGAGAAATGTCTATTTAGGTCTTCTGGCCATTTTTTGATTGGGTTGTTGGTTTTTTTAATGTTGAGCTGCATGAGCTGTTTATAATTTTTGTAGATTAAACCTTTGTCTGTTAATTTGTTTGCAAATATTTTCTCCCATTCTGAGGGTTGTCTTTCTGTCTTGTTTGTAGTTTCCTTTGCTTTGCAAAGGCTTTTAAGTTTCATTAGGTCCCATTTGTTTATTTTTGTTTTTATTTCCATTACTCTAGGAGGTGGGTCAAAAAAGATCTTGCTGTGATTTATATCAAACAGTGTTCTGCCTATGTTTTCCTCTAGGAGTATTATAGTGTCGGGTCTTACATTTAGGTCTCTAATCCGTTTTGATTTTTTTTGTGTGTATGGTGTTAGGGAGTATTCTAATTTCATTCTTTTACATGTAGCTGTCCAGTTTCCCCAGCACCACTTATTGAAGAGACTGTCTTTTCTCCGTTGTATAGTCTTGCCTCCTTTATCATAGATTAGTTGACCATAGGTGCATGGGTTTATCTCTGGGCTTTCTCTCCTGTTCCATTGATCTATATTTCTGTTTTTGTGCCAGAACCATACTGTCTTGATTACTGTAGCTTTGTAGTACAGTCTGAAGGCAGGGAGTCTGATTCCTCCAGCTCCATTCTTTTCTCTCAAGACTGCTTTGGCTATTCCAGGTCTTTTGTGTCTCAATACAAATTTCAAGATTTTTGGTTCTAGTTCTGTAAAAAATGCCACTGGTAATCTGATAGGGATTGCCTTGAATCTGTAGATTGCTTTGGGTAGTATAGTCATTTTCACAATGTTGATTCTTTTAATCAAAGAAAATGATATATCTCCATCTGTTTATGTTATCTCTGATTTCTTTCATAATGTTTTATAGTTTTCTACATACAGGTCTTTTGCCTCCTTAGGTAGGTTTATTCCTACGTATTTTTTTCTTTTTATTGCAGTGGTGATTGGGAGTGTTTCCCTAATTTCTCTTTCTGATCTTTTGTTGTTAGTGTATCGGAATGCAAGAGATTTCTCTGCATTAATTTTGTATCCTGCAACTTTACTACATTCATTGATTAGCTCTAGTAGTTTTCTGGTGGCATCTTTAGGATTCTCTCTATATAGTATCATGTCATCTGCAAACAGTGAC
>NC_041215.1:59965340-59974371 GCF_002837175.3 Physeter macrocephalus
TCCTTGTCTTGTTCCTGATTTTAGAGGAAATGCTTTCAGTTTTTCACCATTGAGAATGATGCTTGCTGTGGTTTTGTCATTTATGGCCTTTATTATGTTGAGGTAGGTTCCCTCTCTGCCCACTTTCTGGAGAGTTTCTATCATAAATGGGTGTTGAATTTTTTCAAAAGCTTTTTCTGCATCTATTGAGATGATCATATGGTTTTTGTTCTTCAATAGGTTAATATGGTGTATCACATTGACAGATTTGTGTATATTGAAGAATCCTTGCATTCCTGGGATAAACCCTACTTGATCATGCTGTATGATCCTTTTCATGTGTTGTTGGATTCTGTTTACTAGTGTTTTGTTGAGGATTTTTGCATCTATATTCATTAGTGATATTGGTCTGTAGTTTTATTTTTTTGTAGTATCTTTTTCTGGTTTTGTTATCAGGGTGATGGTGGCCTCGTAGAATGAGTTTGGGAGTTTTCATTCCTCTGCACTTTTTTGGAAGAGTTTGAGAAGAAGGATGGGTGTTAGCTCTTCTCTAAATGATTGGTAGAATTCACCTGTTAAGCCTTCTGGTCCTGGACTTTTGTTTGTTGGGAGATTTTTAATCAGTTTCAGTTTCATTACTTGTGATCGGTCTGTTCCTATTTTCTATTTCTTCCTGGTTCAGTCTTGGAAGGTTATACCTTTCTAAGAATTTGTCCATTTCTTCCAGTTTGTCCATTTTATTGGCATAGAGTTGCTTTTAGCAGTCTCTTAGAATTCTTTGTATTTCTGCGGTGTCTGTTGTAACTTCTCCTCTTTCATTTCTAATTTTATTGATTTGAGTCCTCTCCCTCTTTTTCTTGATGAGTCTTGCTAAAGGTTTATCAATTTTGTTTATGTTCTCGAAGAACCAGCTTTTAGTTCTATTGATCTTTGCTATTGTTTTTTTTGTTTCTATTTCATTTATTTCTGCTCTGATCTTTATGATTTCTTTCCTTCTATTAACTTTGGGTTTTGTTTGTTCTTCTTTCTCTAGTTCCTTTAGGTGTAAGGTTAGATTGTTTATTTGAGATTTTTCTTATTTCTTGACATAGGCTTGTATTGTTATAAATTTCCCTCTTAGAACTGTTTTTGCTGCAGCCTATAGGTTTTGGATCATCGTGTTTTCATTGTCATTTGTCTTTAGGTATTTTTTGATTTCCTCTTTGATTTCTTCAGTGATCTCTTGGTTATTTAGTAACGTACTGTTGAGCCTCTGTGTGTTTGTGTTTTTTACATTTTTTTCCCTGTAATTGGTTTCTAATCTCATAGTGTTGTGGTTGGAAAAAAATGCTTGACATGTTTTCAGTTTTCTTAAATTCACTGTGGCTTGATTTGTGACCCAAGATGTGCTCTATCCTGGAGAAGGTTCTGTGTGCACTTAAGAAGAAAGTGTAATCTGCTGTTTTAGGATGGAATGTCCTATAAATATCAATTAAATATCTCTGGTCTATTGTGTCATTTAAAGCTTGTGTTTCATTATTAATTTTCTTTCTGGATGATCTGTCTACTGGTATAAGTGAGGTGTTAAAGTCCCCCACTATTACTGTGCTATTGTTGATTTCCTCTTTTATATCTGTTAGCAGTTGCCTTATGTATTGAGGTGTTTCTGTGTTGGGTGCATATATATTTATAATTGTTATACCTTCTTCTTGGATTGATCCCTTGATCATTTTTGTAGTGTCCTTCCTTGTCTCTTGTCACATTCTTTTTTTTAAAGTCTATTTTATCTGATATGAGTATTGCTACTCTAGCTATCTTTTGATTTCCATTTGCATAGAATATCTTTTTCCATCCCCTCACTTTCAGTCGGTATGTGTCCCTAGGTCTGAAGTGGGTTTCTTGTAGACAGCATGTATATGGGTCTTGTTTTTTTATCCATTCAGCGAGCCTGTGTCTTTTGGTTGCAGCATTTAATCCATTCACGTTTAAGGTAATTATCGATATGTATGTTCCTTTTACCATTTTTTTAATTGTTATGGGTTTGTTTTTGTAGGTCCTTTTCTTGTCTTGTGTTTCCTACTTAGAGAAATTCCTTTAGCATTTTTTGTTGAGCTCGTTTGGTGGTGATGAATTCTCCTACCTTTTGTTTGTCTGTAAAGCTTTTGATTTCTCCGTTGAATCTGAATGAGATCCTTGCCGGGTATAGTAATCTTGATTGTAGGTTCTTCCCTTTCATCGTTTTAAATATATCGTGCCACCCCCTTCTGTCTTGTTGAGTTTCTTCTGAGAAATCAGCTGTTAACCTTATGGGAGTTCCCTTGTATGTTATTTGTCGTTTTTCCCTTGTTGCTTTCAATAATTTTTCTTTGTCTTTAATTTTTGTCAGTTTGATTACTATGTGTCTTGCCATGTTTCTCCTTCATTTTATCCTGCCTGGGACTCTCTCCACTTCCTGGCCTTGGGTGGCTTTTTCCTTTCCCATGACAGGGAAGTTTTTGACTATAATCTTTTCAAATATTTTCTCGGGTCCTTTCTCTTTCTCTTCTCCTTCTGGGACCCCTATAGTGCAAATGTTGTGTTTAATGTTGTCCCCGAGGTCTCTTAGTCGGTCTTCATTTCTTTTCATTCTTTTTTCTTTATTCTGTTCAGCAGCATTGAATTTCACCATTCTGTCTTCCAGGTCACTTATCCGTTCTTCTGCCTCAATTATTCTGCTATTGATTCCTTCTAGTGTATTTTTCATTTCAGTTATTGTATTGTTCATCTCTGTTTGTTTGCTCTTTAATTCTTCTAGGTCTTTGTTAAAGATTTCTTGCATCTTCTCCATTTTTGCTGCCATTCTTTTTCTGACGTCCTGGATCATCCTCACACTCATTCTGAGTTCTTTTTCTAGAAGGTTGCCTATCTCCTCTTCATTTAGTTGTTTTTGTGGGGTTTTATCTTTTTCCTTCATCTGGTATGTAGTCCTCTGCCTTTTCATTTTGTCTATCTTTCTGTGAATGTGGTTTTCGTTCCACAGGCTGCAGGATTGTACTTCTTCTTGCGTCTGCTGTCTTGACATCTTTAGTTTTTATGTAGAATATATATCCTTTAATTTTTTCTTGTGATTTGTGCAGTAGAGGCCTTCTTTATTAAAAAGTCTATCTCCATCTCCATCTTCTACTTCGCTCTTTAAGTTCACTTTCACATTTAGGTTTTTATCAATCTGGAGTTCATCTGCATATATGATATAGAAAGTATCCAAATGTATTTTTCTTCATATAATAAGCCACTTCTCCAATACTATCTACTAAATTATTAGTCCATTTCCCACTGATTTGTGATCCTACACTTTCATGTGCTAACTTTTCATTAATTATGGTGTTTCTGGGCTCTCTGTTGTATTTCACTGGTCTTCTCATCTGTTTATGCACCACTCTCATGCTGGTTTCATGGTTTTAAAGTGTCTTAAAATCTGGAAAGGTAAGTACAAATCAAAAAGATTTGTTCTTTTAAAAAATTTCATAGCTATTCACAGATCCTTATTCTTTGATGTAAATTTGAGAATCTCACTGTCTTATTCTAAAATTATTCTTTCTAGGATTTTAATATGAATTTTATTGAATATATGGATTGATTTGGGGAAAATTGGCATCTTTAAACTCCGTCATCATTTTATTCTCAAACATGTTATCTTACTCCATCTTCTAGGCCTTTTTTTTTAAAGGTCTTTTAATATCTTTTCAAAATTTTCTCCCAAAACATTTCAGGAATGGTTTGCCAAATTCATCCCTAGATACCCTATAGTGTTTCTTGTGTTTTATAAATGGATTCTATTTCTATTATTCTATGTAGTTACTGCTACTTTAAAGGAACATTATTATTTTTAAGTTGGATTTTAAATGCAATAAACTCACTTTACTTTCTTATTGATTTTAACAGTTTAATAGTTTGTTGATTTTCTTTTAGTTATTTTTTATCTGCAACGACAAATTTATCCTTTTTAAAAAATTCTTATATGTATTTTGTTTTAATAAACTAGTTTATTTATTGACCAGGACATTCTCTACTACACTGAATAACAGCTGTAATAGCGGGTGTCCCTGCCTTGTTTCAAAATGTGAAATGTGTACATCTAAATTTTTCTCTAGTAAGTGTAATGCATAGTATTTATTTTGTCATGTTTGGGAAATTTTATTTTATTCCTAATACAATGCAAACATACATTGATGGTACGTTTTATAATAATAAATTACTATTAGGGTTTATCAAGTAATTTTTGGCACTATTGAGAACATCTCTGGAGCAGCTCCTTAGGACTTTTGAGTATAAACTGTGTGGGGTTCTGCAGTAAGACAACAAAGGCAGTGTCTTTATGAGCTTGGCCACTTAAGGTTAATAGAGAATGTTGATCTAATTTACTGCACACTTTTGTTCTTAAGCATGTTTGTTTAAAGACTAATTTTTGACATGGTTGTGTAGCTGGGTCATTGCAGATCAAATGAGGATAACATAAAAATGTAATAGTAAACATTAATTCTTCTTGGGCTAAAACTATTCACAATCGGTACTGATAAAATATAATTTTAATACTGCTACCAACTTCTTTGTTATATTTTGGCAGAAAAAGTGACACTTTTAAGCTGGATTTATACTTAATAAAGAAAAAACTGAATATCAAGAATATAAAGTGTACACAAGTTTGAGAGGCAGAAAAACAAACTCATCTTTAAATTACAATATCCCGTTGCTGTTTTAGTTTGATTTACTATGGTTTTATAATTACAAATGTTTTATCAGTTGTAATCATTGCTTAGGAAAATGTTCTGCACTAACAGAATCATGGAGGATTTTTCAATTTTTTTATTTGAAAAAGAAGAAAGGAAGCAAAAGAATTTTATGCACAGTTTCAGTTGTAATCTAGAGTCAATTAATGATTTTGTGGATGACCATAAAGACTGGAAAATCATAAGAAGAAGGGCTTAAAACTTTAAAACATGCCAGGTACTACAGACTTTGAAATAACAAGTAAAAGTGAGCATTGTGTGTATCTCAGGAAAAGAGATTATCTTATTTTTCCTTTTCATTCAAGGTCATTGACTCTCTGATATCTGAAGCACAAAAAACAGAAGTTCTTTGTAAAAACTCTGATGGCATTTTTTTAAACTACAAAAATCGATTATGTGATTCTGAACCCAACTATAAATAATTTCCTTGAGGAATTCAGTGTCACTTGTGCGGAATTTTTTGTTCAATTTACTTTTCCTTATTTTCTTCCATAAGTGCAGCTGCACTTAAAAAAAATTCTGAGTTTTTCTGCCTTTCTTTTCCTCTTTTCTGTTTGGCATTGTTATGTTAAACTTAGGAGTGGTTCAGATGTGGGAAATGGGAAATATTTAGTGAGTTCAAAAATAGGATTAGTGTGCTCCTTTTTCTTTTTTGTATTTGGCATGGCTCAACTGTCTGGTACTCAACAAAATTAAGGGGTGTTGGGCATCATCAGAAAATCTACAAACAACAAATGCTGGAGAGGGTGTGGAGAAAAGGGAACAGTCTTGCACTGTTGGTGGGAATGTAAATTGATACAGCCACTATGGAGAACAGTATGGAGGTTCCTTTAAAAAACTAAAAATAGAATTACCACATGACCCAGCAATCCCACTGCTGGGCATATACCTAGAGAAAACCGTAATTCAAAAAGACACATGCACCTAATAAGAACCTGCTGTATAAAAAATAAATAAATAAAATAAAATTCAAAAATACACACAAAAAAAGAAAAAGACACATGCATCCTAATGTTCATTGCAGCAGTATTTACAATAGCCAGGTCACGGAAGCAACCTAAATGCCCATCGACAGACGAATGGATAAAGAAGATGTGGTCCATATATACAAAGGAATATTACTCAGACATGAAAAGAATGAAAGTGGGTCATTTGTAGAGATGTGGATGGACCTAGAGATTGTCATACAGAGTGAAGTAAGTCAGAAAGAGAAAAACAAATATCGTATATTAATGCATATGTGAGGAATCTAGAAAAATGTTACAGATGAACCAGTTTGCAAGGAAGAAATAGAGAAACAGATGTAGAGAACAAACGTGTGGACACGAAGGGGAGAAAGTGGGTGGGGGTTGGTGGTGGTGGTATGAATTGGGAGATTAGGATTGACGTATATACACAAATATGTACAAAATAGATGACTAATAAGAACCTGCTGTATAAAAATAAATAAAATTCCAAAATAAAATTAAGGGGTGTTGTACTCTTACTCTCTGCTATCTGCTTATCCTAATAATAGTCTCCCAGGATAAAAATCCAAGTCATGTATGAATGATGATGTAGGGATAAGCGTATCATAAATATTACACTAACTTCTCAAATTTCTTGCTTACTTTTGTATTTCCCACTGGGTTTGAGTTAGCATTTTAGCCAGAAAAGAGTGGTAGATATCAAAATTTATTATAAAGCTACATTGTAGATCCTGTAAGCAAAGTAAGAGATTAAAGAGAAGGTAACTGTAAGACTGTAATAGAGCTACGTAAATTTTGCAATGCTCGTACTTTAAAATGTAGTAAAAGTGACAATTTTTTCCATTCTTAAATCACTCAGTCTACTTCAATTAGAGGGTGTTATTCTGTAATAGGAACGGAGGGTCAGTATTAAGATACACAATTTGGTGAAAGGGGGACCTTGTGCAGAAAGAAACTGGTAAGTCTTTCTCAGCAAGTGACATGGTAGAGTTTTGCTTTACTGCTCCCGGTGATATCATTCAACTTCTCTCTGTCACTACTGCTCTTTCAGCTAAAACCTGCTGCTTTTACAATGGTTCTTCTTAATATCCTCCACGCACTCGTGTTTTCTTCTTCATAGCTTGATTTGACCCATCATATCCTCTCCTTCACCTCATGGCTTCTATTTGATCAATATTTTACTTTAATTTCTCACTGCTGACACCAATTCTCACTGTATTTCCCAGTTCCCAGAGCAAGATTTTAATGAACTCAGTTAAGCTTTTCACAATAAGCCAACTTACAGACCACTGGACAACTGAAAGGTGGTCTCACCTTGTGTCAGATATCCACTTATTTTCTAATCACTTGTGTTCCAAGGGAGATAGAGGAGGTGGGTTATATGATACAGAATATGGCTTCCCCTACAGTAGGAAAAGCTGTGGCTAATATCTTCAGCAGGAACTGTGGAAAGGCAGTTTCTTTGTAAGGGGTGGTAGGCATGATGATTGATGTGTCTGGTGTGGCAGCAAATCACAGACTCTCATGGTTTGTAAGGAGGAGCTGAACCATCACTCTGAATGTTACAGGAGGCAGTGGTCTCAGGAGACTCTCACACAGAAATATAAACATCCTCAGAGCTTTGCTGCTGGAATGTGATAACCCAAAGAAGACAAAAGCTTTTCATGCAACCTGTAGCTGTTAACAATTAGCAGAGGTTCTGGGGTAGTGATGCACACAGAAAGGCTGGTTTTATTGTATCATGAGTTTATCTGTTTTGGGAGACTGCGTGAAAATATTGATTAGTTTTACCACAGAAACAAAAGAATAGATGTCTTGCAACTCTTTCTGTGTTCCTTGGTTACCATATCCTGTGTGATTTTCTTTCTCATCAACAGGCATTTGAAGGCTGATCTATGATAATTAAATGTAGATTGAAATGTGACAAGATTTAATATAACCCTCTGTGCTTCCAAGGAAACTGCAATTAGTGAAGCTTACATTCCAGACTCCTTTAAAAATGCTATGAACTGTCATTTTTCTCATCAGTTAGCACTCAGCTTTGCATTTCCTCATGGTTTTAGAAATAAAGAGGATTCTTCTCAGTCCAGTAGAAATATTGTCATGTTTATGCATGGAATAAATAATAAAAATTGCTGAAGGATATCTGCTTCAATCAAAATTATGCTATTACAATGTTAAAATTGTAAATAATTTATTTTCTTTCACATGGTTGACTTAGAGGTTTGCAAAGTATGGAAATCATTAGATGAGTCAACAGCCTTATTAAAATTTGGGATGTTGTAAATATTTGAAAGATTTTAAAACTTATTTAGGATGAAGGTAGGGGATAATCAAATCAAATATTTGGTTCACTAAACTTCCATCATCTTTACAAATAATGTGATTTTTAATGCTTCCTTTTGCTTAAACATGCTTAAGTAGTAAGAACTTGAAGTGTTTTCTTTTTAAATAAACTTTCTTTACTGTCCATGAAATAGAAATAAAATAAAAATCAGCAATAAGTCAGTAATGAATCCAAAACCCTCTTTACTCTCCATGAAAAAGAAATTACATTTACCCAGAATAAATCAGTAATAAAATGGAAAGCTAGTTTTCTAGCTTGCCTATTGACAACATTATCATAAGTTTGCATATAGATTATGCCATTTAATGTTTAAAAACTGTACCTGGACAATGTTGTAATTTATTGTATTTAATATCCTCTAACTTGCTTCTTTCGCTCAACATTAGTTTTTCAAGATGAATCTGGATGATATAGGTAGATTAATTCATTCATTTTTACTGTTATCTGGTATTATATTACATAAAATCCCACAATTGATCTGATTTTAGATTGTTTTCAGTATTTTGCTACTATAAACATTTTTGTACATTTTTTTGGGGCATATGTAAGAGAGTTTCTCTAGGAATTCCCCTAGAATTCCTTAGTTTCTTGTATACTCTTGAGAGGGGAATTGCTGGATGGTGCGCTAAGCAGACTTCAAAGTCTTTCAGATATTGGTAAATTTCACTCCAAAGGGATTGTACCAATTTGAACTCCCACAGATACTATAATGAAAATTCGTATTTTCCCATGTTTATGAAAATCCTTAATTTAGGTTTTCTAATTTGATAGATATGAAAGATCAATGTCTTAATTTTTATTTCCTTGATTAGTAGTCAGAACATAGAGTTAGAACAAAGAGCCTTTCATATGTCTGTTAACCATTTGGAAATTTTAGTCTATTAACTGTTCATATCCTTTGCCATTTAAATATTTTATGGTCTTGTCTCTTTTTTTTTTTAACATTATTGGAGTATAACTGTTTTACAATAGTGTGTTAGTTTCTCCTTTAC
>NC_041215.1:59976567-59981055 GCF_002837175.3 Physeter macrocephalus
AGTGTTCCATGAGCACTTGAGAAGAATGTGTATTCTGTTGTTTTTGGATGGAATGTCCTATAAATATCAATTAAGTCCATCTTGTGTAATGTATCATTTAAAGCTTGTGTTTCCTTATTTATTTTCATTTTGGATGATCTGTCCATTGGTGAAAGTGGGGTGTTAAAGTCCCCTACTATGATTGTGTTACTGTCGATTTCCCCTTTTATGGCTGTTAGTATTTGCCTTATGTATTGAGGTGCTCCTATGTTGGGTGCATAAATATTTACAATTGTTATATCTTCTTCATGGATCGATCCCTTGATCATTATATAGTGTCCTTCTTTGTCTCTTGTTATAGTTTTTACTTTAAAGTCTATTTTGTCTGATATGAGAATTGCTACTCCAGCTTTCTTCTGATTTCCATTTGCATGGAATATCTTTTTCCATCCCCTCACTTTCAGTCTGTATGTGTCCCTAGGTCTGAAGTGGGTCTCTTGTAGACAGCATATATATGGGTCTTGTTTTTGTTTCCATTCAGCCAGTCTGTGTCTTTTGGTGGGAGCATTTAATCCATTTACATTTAAGGTAATTATCGATATGTATGGTTCTATTACCATTTACTGAATTGTTTCGGGTTGTTCTTGTAGGTCTTTTCCTTCTCTTGTGTTTCTTGCCTAGAGAAGTTCCTTTAGCATTTGTTGTAAAGCTGGTTTGGTGGTGCTGAACTCTCTCAGCTTTTGCTTGTCTGTAAAGGTTTTAATTTCTCCATCAAATCTGAATGAGATCCTTGCTGGGTAGAGTAATCTTGGTTGTAGGTTTTTTTCCTTCATCACTTTAAATATGTCCTGCCACTCCCTTCTGGCTTGGAGAGTTTCTGCTGAAAGATCCGATGTTAACCTTATGGGGATTCCTTTGTGTGTTATTTGTTGTTTTTCCCTTGCTGCTTTTAATATGTTTTCTTTGTATTTAATTTTTGACAGTTTGATTATTATGTGTCTTGGCGTGTTTCTCCTTGGGTTTATCCTGTATGGGACTCTCTGTGCTTCCTGGACTTGATTGACTATTTTCTTTCCTATATTAGGGAAGTTTTCAACTATAATCTCTTCAAATATTTTCTCAGTCCCTTTCTTTTTCTCTTCTTCTTCTGGGACCCCTATAATTCGAATGTTGGTGCGTTTAATGTTGTCCCAGAGGTCTCTGAGACTGTCGTCAGTTCTTTTCATTCTTTTTTCTTTTTTCTGCTCTGCAGTAGTTATTTCCACTATTTTATCTTCCAGGTCACTTATCCGTCCTTCTGCCTCAGTTATTCTGCTACTGAGCCCATCTAGAGTATTTTTCATTTCATTTATTGTGTTGCTCATCGTTGCTTGCTTCCTCTTTATTTCTTCTAGGTCCTTGTTAACTGTTTCTTACAATGTCTATTCTATTTCCAAGATTTTGAATCATCTTTACTATCATTATTCTGAATTCTTTTTCAGGTAGACTGCCTATTTCCTCTTCATTTGTTAGGTCTGGTGTGTTTTTATCTTGTTCCTTCATCTGCTGTGTGTTTTTCTGTCTTCTCATTTTGGTTATCTTATTGTGTTTGGGGTCTCCTTTTTGCAGTCTGCAGGTTCGTAGTTCCCGTTGGTTTTGGTAGCTGTCCCCAGTGGCTAAGGTTGGTTCTGTGGGTTGAGTAGATTTCCTGGTTGGGGGGACAGGTGCCTCTGTTCTGGTGGATGAGGGTGGATCTTGTCTTTCTGGTGGGCAGGTCCACGTCTGGTGGTGTGTTTGGGGATGTTGGTAGCCTTATTATTTTAGGCAGCCTCTCTGCTAATGGATGGGGATGTAGACCTGTCTTGCTCTTTGTTGGGGAGGTAGCCTTATGATTTTAGGCAGCCTCTCTGCTAATGGATGGGGATGTAGACCTGTCTTGCTCTTTGTTGGGGACAGGGTGTCCAGCACTGTTTGTTGCTGGTCCTTGAGTGAAGCTGGGTCTTGTGTTGAGATGGAGATCTCTGGGAGATTTTCAGCGTTTGATATTGCATGGAGCTGGGAGGTCTCTTGTGGACCAGTGTCTTGAGGTTGGTTCTCCCACCTCAGAGACACAGCCCTGACGCCTGGCTGGAGCGCCAAGAGCCTTTAATCCACACGGCACAAAACGCTGTCTATTCAGGTTTTCCACAGATGCAGGGCACTTCATGTTGATTGTGGAGCTTTAATCCGCTGCTTCTGAGGCTGCTGGGAGAGACCTCCCCCTCTCCTCTTTGTTCGCACAGCTCCTGTGGTTCAGCTTTGGACTTGGCCCCGCCTCTGCGTGTAGGCCATCCGAGGGCGTCTGCCCTTTGCTCAGACAGGACGGGGTTAAAGGAGCAGCTGATTCGAGGGCTCTGGCACAGGCCGGGCGGAGGGAGGGGCACGGGTGCGGGGCGAGCCTGCGGCGGCAGAGGCTGGCATGACACTGCACCGGCCCGAGGCACGCCGCGCGTTCTTCCTGGGAAGCTGTCCCTGGATCCCGGGACCCCAGCAGTGGTGGGCTGCACAGGCTCCCGGGAGGGGCGGTGTGAAGCGTGACCTGTGCTGGCACACAGGCCTTTGGTGGTGGCAGCAGCAACCCTAGCTTCCCACGCCCGTCTCTGCTGTCCACGCTGACAGCCGCGGCTCGCGCCCGTTTCTGGAGCTCCTTTACGCGGTGCCCTTAATCCCCTCTCCTTGCGCCCCTTGAAGCAAAGAGGCAAGAAAAAGTCTCCTGTCTCTTCGTCAGCTCCGTGCCTGGGGTTCAGCTTTGGACTTGGCCCCGCCTCTGCGTGTAGGCCATCCGAGGGCGTCTGCCCTTTGCTCAGACAGGACGGGGTTAAAGGAGCAGCTGATTCAGGGGCTCTGGCACAGGCCGCGGGGGAGGGAGGGGCACGGATGAGGGGCGAGCTTGCGCCGGCAGAGGCCGGCGTGACGCTGCACCGGCCCGAGGCGCGCCACGCGTTCTCCCGGGGAAGCTGTCCCTGGATCCCGGGACCCCGGCAGTGGCGGGCTGCACAGGCTCCCGGGAGGGGCGGTGTGGAGCGTGACCTGTGCTCGCACACAGGCCTTTGGTGGTGGCAGCAGCAACCCTAGCTTCCCACGCCCGTCTCTACTGTCCACGCTGACAGCCGCGGCTCGCGCCCGTTTCTGGAGCTCCTTTACGCGGTGCCCTTAATCCCCTCTCCTTGCGCCCCTTGAAGCAAAGAGGCAAGAAAAAGTCTCCTGTCTCTTCGTCAGCTCCGTGCCCGTTTCTCTTGTCTCTCTTTTTTTTTTTTTTTTTTGTGGTATGCGGGCCTCTCTCTGCTGTGGCCTCTCCCGTTGCGGAGCACAGGCTCCGGACGCGCAGACCCACCGGCCATGGCTCACGGGCCCAGCTGCTTCGCGGCATGTGGGAACCTCCCATACCGGGGCGCGAACCCGATTCCCCTGCATTGGCAGGTGGACGTGCAACTACTGCGCCACCAGGGAAGCCTTCTTGTCTCATTTTTAATTGACTTACAAGAATTCTTTCTGGGTTTAAATAGTAATCCTTTATATATATAAGTATTATAAAGTATAGATAATATAATCATATTTAATATAAAATATGAAATGTTATATTACATATTTAATATAATTTACTAATAATTCTGTATAGTGAAGATTGTATATAATTATATATTATAAATATAAATATTTCACATATATATATTTTGATGCTTATTTAGATTTACCAAAATATTTTCCAGTAATTTTTGCTAGTTATTGTTTCTTGCACTTTACTTTTTCTTCTGTGGTTAATTTTCTCCTTCCTGACACATGCCCTTTAATACTTTTTTTCAACAAGAATCTCCGGATGGTAAACTATCTCATTCTGTGTTTTTCTGAAAATGTTTTCATTTCATGTTACTCTTGAATGCTGTTTTATCTGGTTTTCTAATTTCGAATGACTTATTTTCTCAACACCTTGAAGGGGTAATTCTATTCAGCCTCTGTTGCTGTTTATGGAGAGTCTACTCTTTGTCTAATTGTTATTTCTTTGAAAATTGTTAATTTTGGGTTTTTAAAAATATTTTTCTCTTTAGCATAGCTAATTTTCAATATTACTCTGAAGTGTTTAGGTAGAAATTTATTGTTATTTGCCTCTATAAGTCCTCTGCTTTTTTCAATTACGGAGATATTTTTATTCATTGACTCTTACCTCTCCTTAGTTTTCTTTATTCCCCCTTTACTGGAACTCATATTGAATGTATGTTCAATTTTCTCATTCTAAACCCGCTATTCCCTATCTCTTAACCCCTCTTCTGTGTTTTTCATCTTTTTTATTAGTGCTACATTCTGTGCAACTTCTTTGGATCTCTTCTCCAGTTTACCATTTTTCCCTTCAGCTTAACCAGTTCCGCTTCTTCCTGTGTTTAACCATTTGTTTAGCCTATTAAAATTTTAGTGTCGGGGGCTTCCCTGGTGGCGCAGTGGTTGAGAGTCCGCCTGCCGATGCAGGGGACACGGGTTCGTGCCCCGGTCCGGGAA
>NC_041215.1:59981097-59986823 GCF_002837175.3 Physeter macrocephalus
GCTAGGCCCGTGAGCCATGGCTGCTGAGCCTGCACGTCCGGAGCCTGTGCTCCGCAACGGGAGAGGCCACAACAGTGAGAGGCCTGCGTTCCACAAAAAAAAAAAATAAATAAAATTTTAGTGTTAAATATATTTAAAAATTTATGTTTTTATTTTTATTAAAATAAGAGCACACTATACTCATTAAGTTTTTCATTCCTTCTTTTAAACACTTAAACATTTATCTTTGGACTGATTTAGTATTTCAAGTTTCTTGGACTTCTAATTCTCCTGTTCTGTGTAATTATTATTTATCATGAAGAGTTATTCTTTTGTATGCATTATAAGCTTATTTTCAATGAGTGTGTTTATTCTGTGGGAATTCCCAGCATCCTAAATATAGACAGTGTTTCTACAGAAGAATTTTGTGTTAGTTTCTGCCATAGTTCTAGGATTTCACTAATTTTTATGTTAAATTCTGGGCTTCAGATTTCAGCACCATATGAGTAGTATAAATTTGGACTCCTTACTCATGTACACGTGTAACTTTGATGTTTCGTTTTTCATGGGATCCATTTAACTTCCACTGAATTCTAGGCTAAGTTTCCTTGCTGCTTCCTGAGTTGTTGGGTGAAATTATTCCATTCTCATTTTTATGGAATGGTGTCAATTCAAAGCCTCCTACTTTGCAAGAGGCTTGATTCCAGCTCTTTGCCTTATAACTCTCACCTGAGAGTTATACTTTATTAATCCTCTCCCTGTTTTTATAGTGAGATAGGGGTTTATATTAGTTCAGTCTTCTATATTATTGGAAGAGTATTATTTTCCCCTGAATTTTCTAGATATTAAAATGGAAAAAGCACAACTTTGTTTATGTAGTATTAATTAGGCTTAAGGGTGGCTATTCTGTTGATCAGTACTGTACTTGAAAAAAAGTAACCAAATTCCTAATGTTTATCACACATTTGTTTCATTTAAAAGTAGAATATTACAGCTGATATTGGGGAAGTGAAGAAGGCATGAACAGGATTACCAGAAATGGGAGTGGAGAGAATACTTCAAAAAATGCATGTTATTTCAATTAAGCTTTAAAGGGGCTTTTAAAAAACTGAGTTAACTGAATATTTTGACATAGGTTACTATTTTTAAAGGAATTTATCTTCTAAAAGAGGTATATTTTTATGAGTAAAAAGACTTTAAGAAGTAGGGCAATCACACTGAATAGTATCTAGAGCTAGAATATATATATACAGTCTGTATGTCTATATCTGGGGTTTTAGTTGAGGAAAACCATCATAAATATATTTTCTATTTGTCCTGTCCTCTTCTCTCAACTGACTTACAACTGAGTCAGTTGGGAGGATTATTTTTAGGAAACTAGCATGAAAATCACTGCCTATCTTACTTGGGTTCCCCTAGAGAGCAGAACCTAAGTTGAAAACTTTTGTATAAGTACTTTATTGGGTAATAAACCCAGGGATCAGGAGAGAAAAAAAAGAGAGCCAACACAAGAATATGAGTTGATTACTACAGTGGAAGCCTGGGTATTATCTGAGAAGCCATGTATCCCAGGACCGTCTGTTTGTTAGTGAGAGGAGGAAGGGAGAAACCGATTCATTGGATTCTGTTCGCCATTGGCCAACTTTTCCCCATGGAGAATTACCTTCAAGGTTGTATATGTGTCAATATATCCATACTGAAGCTTAGAACTGGAGGAAAGAGATGTGTAGAGTGGGGTGGAGGTAATGTGTGAAGCTAGTCAGACTCTATGATGAACTTGCTGCAGTGGAGACTGGAATATAAGACAGGTGAAGCCAAGAGGATTTATAAGAACGCATGAGTGCAAGAAAAGACAAAAACCAAAACCTTTTGTGTGTGTGTGTGAAGTTAGTAAATTTGCTTAATAACATAGTATCATCAATTGACAACCAAATAATTACTTTTTACTTTGGACACTTCAGACAAGATTCTGAATGAAAAATATATGCAATGGATCATTTTGACATTGGGAAACATGACAAAGACAAATCACTTGAAAGAGTGCCATAGAATGAGAACACCGGGCCAGGTAAACATACTGTGTTTGCAGAACCTCATCCTTTTGTTCCAGAATCATAATAGAGAAGGCAAAGCTGGAGGTAAGTATAGGAGCTGGGTTCTGCTGATATCAGGGGAGGAGCTCCAAATGCCCCTCAATCATGCATGAACTTGTTATATTGGAATAGATCACTATAGAGGGGACCAATATTCCCCTTATAAGAGCATAACTCAAAAATTGATAGAGTGGCCACTACTTCCTCTGTTCTGTCCATAAAATCCTTCCTCTCCAAAAATTCAGATCTTCTAGTAAGTACAGGTAGTGATTATCCATTTTACAGTCCATCTCCTGCCTATTATTTTCTCCCACCTGAATAAGGTATTGAGGAGGGCCCCTAGAAGTTTGAATGTTTTCCTCTTCTCTAACAATATGTATGTCATTTCTAATGGAATATAAATACATGCCAATAGCATCTACAGATTATAGATTTGTGAATATCATTGCCCTATCAAATATCAACAAATTAAATGTTTAGAGGTTGCAATTGAAGCAAGTATTCAAGGATTCTTGAGCTGAACACTTTAAGTTCCTACCAATGTTTATACTGTGATTTGGGGGTTATAGATGGTTGGATATTGAAAGGGGAAGGGGTAGTACGGGCAAAGAGTTAAAATCCATAGTTTTGCATAATGTCCTCATTGGAATAACTGTTTGATTTTATGTATCTAAGATGCCTTGTGATAGACTAAATTTCTCAGGTTTGGGGTGGAGGTTTTGGATGGATCTTACACATAGTATTGGAGAAGGTAATCTAGAGAACATGACCACCGTTTGACCTGTCAGCTGGACTGGGGCAATCAGAGGCTCCTCACCTGCCTCCCCTATGCTTGGAATGTATCCTCTCCTCATGGTTCCTACAGTGGGAGTCATTTTCAAGGATGCAGTCTTTGAGAGAACAATGTGTTGTTGACACCATCTGGATGGTATATGTGCCTGAACCCCATTAAGGCCTCTATACAAGCCTTTAATATTCTGGTGGGTGGGTGTGGTGATATATTAGTCATACAGCCACCCAAGACAAGTCTCATAAGTTCCCTTGCTTATTAAATCTGCCACCTACCAATCTGGAGTGCTCTGCCTCTTTCTTTGGTCTCCTCCTGCCCTCTCTTTACAGAGGCCAGTTTTTAAACCAACACAGAGTGGGGTATTAATATTTTTGGATTGAATACAAGAAGATAATTTATTTGAATGAAATAGATTCAAACTGTGCATTGGTTATTGAAGAGGTAAATGAGGGATTTATAAAATTTCTTCCTCTGCAGGCATTCGAACTGAGATAATTTATTAATCTTAGGTGACTTAGTGGTAGGACTCAAGTGAAGGCAGGAAAATGATTAGATGAATGTCTATAGTGCCTTCTGGTCCCATGATTTTGAACACCATCTACTAAACTGTAATATTCAATTATAGTTCAGGACTTAGTTTCACTTGAATATTTTCCCTAAGGAAATCTAACACTTTTTATTCTACTATCCTCCCTAAATTTAATAAATGTGTGATGTGATTGCTTTTTTTAAAGAAAAATTCTTTTTTATACTAGTGGGTTGTTCAACCTGCTCCCACAATGACGTTTCTGGGATATTTTCCAATCTTTTCTTCCTCTTAAAATAGACTGGGACCTTATGTTCCATCTTGGAAAGCATTACATTTATCTGCTATTTGGTATCTGAAACATGCATTTTCAGTGCTGCTGAAAGGCAATCCTCTGAAAGACATACAGTTGTTTTCCAAGTTTTATCTGGCTTGAATTCTACATAAGATTGCAAGTTTTTGTTTGTAATGTTCTCTTTACTAAGCGTAAAGAAATATGTCTTACAGGAGCCCTAGAAAGGATTAGACAAGATGTACTTAGTAAATATCCTTGGGGGAAATTCCCAAGAAAATTTCAGCAAATCCTTCCTTTTGTACATAAAGATCTTAAAGGTAGGAGAGGCTTGGTAATTCTTGGGGCTTCAAAGTAAATATTTTCATAGACAAAGGAAAATGTAAAAGGATAGCTCTTACACTATCAAGTAATAATTTAAACAGCTGTCCAAGCCTCTAATGAAACAAATATATGAATCATATGGACCTTGATCATGAAAAATATTGTAGAACTAACAATTCAAACTCTGTGTATAATGTATTCATAAGGTATAACACTCAAAGTGAACAAAAATTCAAATTATGGGAGGACTTTTTCTTTTTTCCGGAAGTGAATTGATTGTGGGCTACATATGAAAGTAAATACGGGGTCTTCTCTGGTGGCACAGTGGTTAAGAATCCGCCTGCCAATGCAGGGGACACAGGTTCGAGCCCTGGCCTGGGAAGATCTGACATGCCGCAGAGTAACTAAGCCCGTGTGCCACAACTACTGAGCCTGCGCTCTAGAGCCCGCGAGCCGCAACTACTGAAGCCCACGCACCTAGAGGCCATGCTGCACAACAAAGAGAAGCCACTGCAATGAGAAGCCCGCGCACCACAATAAAGAGTAGCTCCCACTCGCCGAAACTAGAGAAAGCCCGTGTGCAGCAATGAAGACACGATGCAGCCAAATAAATAAATAAATAAATAAATAAATCTGTGACTCTTTTTTAAAAAAAAGTAAATATGAGTTTCTTTAGATTCTTCACATGGTAAAAACCAAATAATTATTCCAAAGCAAATGTGCATTTTGTCTAGGCTCTAAGTCTTCCTCAAAATGGGCATAAATGACCACCTGCATTAGTATTACCTGGGATGCTGGTGAAAAATGCATATTCTTTGGTGTCACTCAGACCTAAAGAATCAGATGTTCTGGAGTTAAGGCCTTGAAACTTTATTAAAATGCATCTGTGGTGATTCTGATACACACGAAAGTATGAGAACTTGGTGCAGCATGGTGGAATTTCAAATAACTCAGAAAACGAATAATACAAAACCCCACTGGAAATCCAAAACCCCATTTTTTTGTTTGTTTCAAATAAAAGCAGTTGCACCAAATTGCATTCTCATGATTAGTTTACCAATGACATATTTTCTTTTTTTTTTTTAGATTGCACATTCCAGTAGCAATGTATTTTTTAAAACTTGATTTTATTTTTTTATAGAGCAGGTTCTTATTAGTTATCCATTTTATACATATTAGTGTATACATATCAATCCCAATTTCCCAATTCATCCCTCCACCCCCCGCCGCTTTCCTCCCTGGTGTCCATACGATTTTTCTCTACATCTGTGGCTCAATTACTGCCCTGCAAGCTGGTTCATCTATACCGTTTTTCTAGGTTCCACGCATAAGCGTTAATATATGATATTTGTTTTTCTCTTTCTGACTTACTTCACTCTGTATGACAGTCTCTAGATCCATCCACATCTCTACAAATGACCCAATTTCATTCCTTTTTATGGCTGAGTAATATTCCATTGTATATTTGTACTACATCTTCTTTATCCATTCGTCTGTCAGTGGGCATTTAGGTTGCTTCTATGACCTGGCTATTATATATACTGCTGCAATGAACATTGGAGTGCATGTGTCTTTTTGAATTATGGTTTTCTCTGGGTATATGCCCAGTAGTGGGATTGGTGGGTCATATGGTAGTTCTATTTTTAGTTTCTTGAGGAACCTCCATACTGTTCTCCATAGTGGCTGTATCAATTTACATTCCCACAAACAGTGCAAGAGGGT
>NC_041215.1:59986992-59989327 GCF_002837175.3 Physeter macrocephalus
TTTTAATATTGAGCTGCATGAGCTGATTATATATTTTGGAGATTAATGATTTGCAAGTCATTAATGATTGTCTTTGATGATTGATTTACAAATATTTCTCTCATTCTGAGGGTTGTCTTTTCATCTTGTTTATGGTTTCCTTGGCTGTGCAAAAGCTGTGAAGCTTCATTAGGTCCCAATTGTTTATTTTTGTTTTTATTTCTATTGCTCTAGGAGGTGGATCAAAAGATATCTTGCTGTGATTTATGTCAGAGTGTTCTTCCTATGTTTTCCTCTAAGAGTTTTATAGTGCCCGGTCTTACATTTAGGTCTCTAATCCATTTTGAGTTTATTTTTGTGTATGATGTTAGGGAGTGTTCTAATTTCATTCTTTTACATGTAAGCTGTCCAGTTTTCCCAGCACCACTTATTGAAGAGGCTGTCTTTTCTCCATTGTCTATCCTTGCCTCCTTTGTCATAGATTAGTTGTGTGTGGGTTTAGCTCTGGGCTTCCTATTCTGTTCCATTGATCTGTATTTTTCGTTTTGTGCCAGTACCATACTGTCTTGATTACTGTAGCTTTGTAGTATAGTGTGAAGTCAGGGAGTCTGATTCCTCCATCTCCGTTTTTTTCCCTCAAGACTGCTTTGGCTATTCGGGGTCTTTTGTGTCTCCATACAAATTTAAAGATTTTTTGTTCTAGTTCTGCAAAAAATTCCATTGGTAATGTGATAGGGATTGCATTGAATCTGTAGATTGCTTTGGGTAGTATAGTCATTTTCACAATATTGATTCTTCCAATCCAAGAACATGGTATATCTTTACATCTGTTTGTGTAATCTTTGGTTTCTTTTATCAGTGTCTTATAGTTTTCTGCCTACAGGGTTTTTGTCTCCCTAGGTAGTTTTAGTCCTAGGTATTTTATTCTTTTTGTTGCAGTGGTAAATGGGAGTGTTTCCTTAATTTCTCTTTCAGATTTTTCATCATTTGTGTATGGGAATGCAAGAGATTTCTGTGCATTAATTTTGTATCCTGCAGCTTTACCAAATTCATTGATTAGCTCTAGTAGTTTTCTGGTGGCATCTTTAGGATTCTCTATTTAGAGTATCATGTCATCTGCAAACAGTGACAGTTTTACTTCTTTTCCAGTTTGTATTCCTTTTATTTCTTTTTCGTCTCTGATTGCTCTGGCTAGGACTTCCAAAACTATGTTGAATAACAGTGGTGAGAGTGGACATCCTTGTCTTGTTCCTGATCTTAGAGGAAATGCTTTCAGTTTTTCACCATTGAGAATAATGTTTGCTGTGGCTGTGTTGTATATGGCCTTTATTATGTTGAGGTAGGTTCCCTCTATGCCCACGTTTGGGAGAGTTTTTATCATAAATGGGTGTTGAATTTTGTCAAAAGCTTTTTCTGCATCTATTGAGATGATCATATAGTTTTTATTCTTCAATTTTGTTAATATGGTTTATCACATTGATTGATTTACATATATTGAAGAATCCTTGCATCCCTGGATAAATCCCACTTGATCATGGTGTATCATCCTTTTAATGTGTTCTTCAATTCTGTTTGCTAGTATTTTGTTGATTTTTGCATCTATATTCATCAGTGATATTGGTCTGTAATTTTGTTTTTTTGTAGTATATTTGTCTGGTTTTGATATCAGGGTGATGGTGGCCCTCATAGAATGAGTTTGGGAGTGTTCCTTCCTCTGCAATTTTTTGGAAGATTTTGAGAAGGATGGGTGTTAGCTCTTCTCTAAATGTTTGATAGAATTCATCTGTGAAACCATCTGGTCCTGGACTTTTGTTTGTTGGAAGATTTTTAATCACAGTTTCAATTTCATTACTTGTGATTGGTCTGTTCATATTTTCTGTTTCTTCCTTGTTCAGTCTTGGAAGTTTATAGCTTTCCTAGAATTTGTCCATTTCTTCCAGGTTGTCCATTGTATTGGCATAGAGTTTCTTGTAGTAGTCTCTTAGGATGCTTTGTATTTCTGCGGTGTCTGTTGTAACGTCTCCTTTTTCATTTCTAATTTTATTGATTTGAGTCCTCTCCCTGTTTTTCTTGATGAGCCTGGCTAATGGTTTACCAATTTTCTTTATCTTCTCAAAGAACCAGCTTTTAGTTTTATTGATGTTTTCTATTGTTTTCTTTGTTTCTGTTTCATTTATTTCTGTTCTCATCTTTATGATTTCTTTCCTTCTGCTATATTTGGGTTTTGTTTGTTCTTCTTTCTTTAGTTCCTTTAGGTGTAACATTAGATTGTTTATTTGAGATTTTTCTTGTTTCTTAGGTAGGCTTCTATAGCTATACATTTCCCTCTTAGAACTGCTTTTGCTGCATCCCATAG
>NC_041215.1:59997439-60015031 GCF_002837175.3 Physeter macrocephalus
TTTATCTTCTCAAAGAACCAGCTTTTAGTTTTATTGATGTTTTCTATTGTTTTCTTTGTTTCTGTTTCATTTATTTCTGTTCTCATCTTTATGATTTCTTTCCTTCTGCTATATTTGGGTTTTGTTTGTTCTTCTTTCTTTAGTTCCTTTAGGTGTAACATTAGATTGTTTATTTGAGATTTTTCTTGTTTCTTAGGTAGGCTTCTATAGCTATACATTTCCCTCTTAGAACTGCTTTTGCTGCATCCCATAGGTTTTGGATTGTCGTGTTTTCATCGTCATTTGTCTCTAGGTATTTTTGATTTCCTCTGATTTCTTCAGTGATCTCTTGGTTATTTAGTAACATATCATTTAGCCTCCATGTGTTTGTGTTCTTTACGTTTTTTCCCTGTAATTGATTTCTAATCTCATAGCGTTGTGGTCAGAAAAGATGCTTGATATGATTTCAGTTTTTTAAAATTTACTGAGGCTTGATTTGTGACCCAAGATGTGATCTATCCTGGAGAATGTTCCGTGCGCACCTGAGAAGAAAGTGTAATGTGCTGTTTCTGGATGGAATGTTCTATAAATATCAATTAAATCTATCTGGCTTATTGTGTCATTTAAAGCTTCTGGTTCATTATTTATTTTTATTTTGGCTGATCTGTCCATTGGTGTAAGTGAGGTGTTAAAGTCCCCCACTATTATTGTGTTACTGTCGATTTTCTCTTTTATAGCTGTTAGCAGTTGCCTTATTTATTGAGGTGCTCCTATGTTGGGTGCATATATATTTCTAATTGTTACATCTTCTTCTTGGATTGATCCCTTGATCATTATATAGTGTCCTTCTTTGTCTTTTGTAACATTCTTTATTTTAAAGTATTTTATCTAATATGAGTATTGCTACTCCAGCTTTCTTTTGATTTCCATTGGCATGGAATATCTTTTTCCATCCCTTCACTTTCAGTCTGTATGTGTTCCTATGTCTGAAGTGGGTCTCTTGTAGACAGCATATATATGAGTCCTGTTTTTGTATCCATTCAGCAAGCCTGTGTCTTTTGGTTGGAGCATTTAATCCATTCACGTTTAAGGTAATTATCGATATGTATGTTCCTGTGACCATTTTCTTAATTGTTTTGGGTTTGTTTTTGTAGTTCCTTTTCTTCTCTTGTGTTTTTCACTTAGAGAAGTTTCTTTACCATTTCTTGTTGAGCTGGTTTGGTGGTGCTGAGTTCGCTTAGCTTTTGTTTGTCTGTAAAACTTTTGTTTCTCCGTCAAATCTGAGTGAGATCTTTGCCGGGTTAAGTAATCTTGGTTGTAGGTTCTTCCCTTTCATCGCTTTAAGTATATCATGCCACTCCTTTCTAGCTTTTAGAGTTTCTGCTGAGAAATCAGCTGTTAACCTATGGGAGTTCCCTTCTATGTTATTTATCGTTTTTCCCTTGCTGCTTTCAATAATTTTTCTTTGTCTTTAATTTTTGTCATTTTGATTACTATGTGTCTTGGCGTGTTTCTCCTTGGGTTTTTCCTGTATGGGACTTGCTGGGCTTCCTGGACTTGGGTGGCTATTTCCTTTCCCATGTTAGGGAAGTTTTCGACTATAATCCCTTCAAATATTTTCTCTGGTCCTTTCTCTCTTCTCCTTCTGGGACTCCTATAATGCGAATGGTGTTGCGTTTAATGTTGTCTTAGAGGTCTCTTAGGCTGTCTTCATTTCTTTTCATTCTTTTTTCTCTATTCTGTTCCGCAGCAGTGAATTCCACCATTCTGTGTTCCAGGTCACTTATCCGTTCTCCTGCCTCAGTTATTCTGCTACTGATGCCTTCTAGTGTATTTTTTGTTTCAGTTATTGTATTGTTCATCTCTGTTTGTTTGCTCTTTAATTCTTCTAGGTCTTTGTTAAACATTTCTTGCATCTTCTCGATCTTTGCCTCCATTCTTTTTCCGAGGTCCTGGATCATCTTGACTATCATTATTCTGAATTCTTTTTCTGGAAGTTTGCCTGTCTCCACTTCATTTAGTTTTTTTTCTGGGGTTTTATGTTATTCCTTCATCTGGCACATAGTCCTCTGCCTTTTCATCTTGTCTGTCTTTCGGTGAATGTGGTTTTTGTTCCACAGGCTGCAGGATTGTAGTTCTTCTTGCTTCTGCTATCTGCCCTCTGGTGGATGAGGCTATCTAAGAGGCTTGTTGAAGTTTCCTGATAGGAGTGACTGGTTTTGGGTAGAGCTGGGTGTTGCTCTGGTGGGCAGAGCTCAGTAAAACTTTAATCTCCTTTTCTGATGATGGATGGGGCTGAGTCCTCCCTGTTGGTTGTTTCGCCTGAGGCAACCCAATACTGGAGCCTATCTGGGCCCTTCGGTGGGCCTAATGGTGGACTCTGAGAGGGCTCACGGCAAGGAGTACTTCCCAGGACTTTTGCTGCCAGTGTCCTTATTCTCACGGTGAGACACAGCCACCCCCTGCCTCTGAAGGAGACCCTCTAACACTAGCAGGTATGTCTGTTTCAGTCTCCTATGGAGTCACTGCTCCTTCCCCTGGGTCCTGGTGCACACACTACTTTGTGTGTGCCCTCCAAGAGTGGAGTCTCTGTTTCCCTCAGTCCTGTCAAAGTCCTACAATCAAATCCCGCTAGCCTTCAATGTCTGATTATCTAGGAATTCCTCCTCATGTTGCCAGACCCCCAGGTTGGGAATCCTGATGTGGGGTCAGAACCTTCACTCCAGTTGGTGGACTTCTGTGGTATAAGTTTTCTGCAGTTTGTGAGTCACCCACCCAGCAGTTATGGGATTTGATTTTATTGTGATTGTGCCCCTCCTACCTTCTTGTTGTGGCTTCTTCTTTGTCTTTGGATGTGGGGTATCTTTTGTTGTGAGTTCTAGTGTCTTCCTGCGATGATGTTCAGCACTTAGTTGTGTTCTGATGCTCTCGCAAGAAGGAGTGAGAGCATGTCCTCCTACTCGCCGTCTTGAACCAATCTGACCAATGACATATTAAAAACATAAAAATAACTTGTAGATAGGGGTTTTTTTTTTTTGCAGTACGCGGGCCTCTCACTGTTGTGGCCTCTCCCATTGTGGAGCACAGGCTCCGGACGCGCAGGCTCAACAGCCATGGCTCGCTGGCCCAGCTGCTCCGCGGCATGTGGGATCCTCCCGGATTGGGGCACGAACCCGTGTCCCCTGCATTGTCAGGCGGACTCTAAACCACCGCGCCACCAGGGAAGCCCCTAGATAGGGATTTTTAAAAGCCCTTTTTTTTTTTTATTCTGGAAAGACTGTCTTCTAGGTAGAAATCAATCTCATTGAAATTCTTTTGATACTTTATACTTTTAGAGGTCCTAAGACCAACTGGAGTAAAAACATAATCTGGATATAGTGGTTAGCCCACTGACTCAAGAATTGTATATACCCTGAACAATTAACAATGCTCAAAATGCCTGAAGCAATTTAGGAGTAATAGTCCAAATGTTAACACTTTTCCCCTAATTCCTTTTTTTCCTCTCAGTTTTATTGGGATATAATTGACATATGGCACTGTATAAGTTTAAGTTACACAGCATAATGGCTTGCATTGTATGTGTTGTGAAATGATTACTGCAGTAAGTTTAGTTAACATCCATCATTTCACAGAGATACAAAAAATGGTTTTTTCCTTGTTGTGAGAGCTTTTAGAATTTACTCTTTTGGCAACTTTCAAATCTACCACACAACAATGTTAACTGTAGTCATCATGTTGCACACCACATCCCCAGGACTTATTTATCTTATAAGTGGAAGTTTGTACCTTCTGACCACCTTCATCCAACTCCCCCACCCCATACATACCCTACTGCTGATAACCACAGATGTGATTTCTTTTTCTATGAGTTTGATGTTTTTAAAAATTCCACATATATGTGAGAACACAGTATTTGTCTTTTTCTGTCTACCTTATTTCACTCAGCATAATGCCCTCAAGATCCACCCACATTGTCCCAAATGGCAGGATTTCCCTCTTTTTTAAAAATAGCTGAATGATATATTGTTTTATATATATATATATGTGTCATATTTTCTTTATCCATTCATCTGTTGGTGAACACTTAGATTGTTTCCATGTCTTGGTGATTGTAACTAATACTGCTGTGAACATGGGGGTACAGATAGCCCTTTCACTTAGTTATTTCATTTCCTTTGGATATATACCCAGAATTGAAGTTGCTGGATCATATGGTAGTTCTACTTTTATTTTTTTTAGGCACATACATAGTGTTTTCTGTAGTGGTTGCACCAATTTACAATCCCACCACCAGTGCACAAGGGTTCCTTTTTCTCCAAATCCTCAAATAGCATTTATGTCTTATCTTTTTGATGATAGTCACTCTTAACAGGCATGAGGTGATATCTCATTTTGATTTTGATATGCATTTCTCTAATGATTAGTGATGTTGAGCACTTTTTAATGTACCTGTTGGCCATTTACATATCTTTTTTGGAAAAATGTGACTTTAGGTCCTTCGCCCATTTTATTTTTATTTTTTTATTTATTTTTATTTTTTATTTATTTATTTATTTTTTTGTTCTTTTGCCGTACGTGGGCCTCTCACTGTTGTGGCCTCTCCCGTTGCAGAGCACAGGCTCCGGACGCGCAGGCTCAGCGGCCACGGCTCACGGGCCCAGCCGCTCCGCGGCATGTGGGATCTTCCCGGACCGGGGCACGAACCCGTGTCCCCTGCATCAGCAGGCAGACTCTCTACGACTGTGCCACCAGGGAAGCCCCTTCGCCCATTTTAAAATTGGATTATTTGTTTATTTGCTATTGAGTTGTATGAGTTCTTTGTGTTTGTTGGGTATTAACCCATTATGAGATATATGATATGCAAATATATTCTCCTATTTGTAGGTTGCCTTTTCGTTTTGTCATTCATTTCTGTTGTTGTGCAGAAGCTTTTTAGTTTGATGTAGTCCCACTTGTTCGTTTTGATTTTGTTGCTTGTGCTTTTGTTGTCATATCCAAAAAATCATTGCCCAGGGAAATATAGCCATTGTTTTTTTTTTTTTTTTTTTCGTTATGCGGGCCTCTCACTGTTGTGGCCTCTCCCCTTGCGGAGCACAGGCTCCGGACGCACAGGCCTAGCGGCCATGGCCCACGGGCCCAGCCGCTCCGCGGCACGCGGGATCCTCCCGGACCGGGGCACGAACCCGCGTCCCCTGCATCGGCAGGCAGACCCCCAACCACTGCGCCACCAGGGAAGCCCCATAGCCATTGTTTTGTAATAACTTTAAATGGAGTATAATCTATAAAAATATTAAATCACTATGTTGTACACCTGAAACTAATAAAATGTTGTAAATCAATTATACACCAATAAAAAAATCATTGTCAAGACCCATGTCAAGGAGTTTTTCCTGTTTTCTTCTAGTTTTATGGTTTCAGGTCTTACAAGTGTTTAATCCATTTCAAATTAATTTTTGTAAGTGGTGTGAGATAAGGGTCTAGTTTCATACTTTTACATGTGAATATCCAATTTTCCCAGCACCATTTATTAAAGAGACAGTCTTTTCTCCATTGAGGATTCTTGGCTCTCTTTTCAAATATTGGTTGACCACATATGCATGGGTCTATTTATAGGCTCTCAAAACCCATGCTTTTTCGACTTCAAGGGCTTTGTAATACAGTTTGAAATCAGGAAGTAGAATGCCTCCAGCTTTACTCTTCTTTCTCAAGATTGCTTTTGCTATTTGGGGGTCTTTTATGGTTCCATATGAATTTTAGATTTTTTTTTCTGTTCCTGTAAAATATGCCATTGGAATCTTGACAGGGATTTCAATAAATCTATAGATAGCTTTGGGTAGTATAGACACTTAAGAAATATTAATTCTTCCAATTCATGAACATGGGATACTTTTCCATTTATTTGTGTCTTCTTTGATTTTTTTTATCAAGGTAATTTTCAGTATAAAGATCTTTCATCTAATTGGTTAAATTTATTCGTGAGTACTTTATTGTTTTTGATGCTTTTGTAAATGGGATCCTTTTTAAGATTTATTTTTTATGTAATTTATTGTTAGTGTATAGAAATGCTACTGATTTTTGTCTGTTAATTTTGTATCCATGTAGTGTTAACACTTTACCCAGGAAAAAACTCTCAGCTGAGTATTGACCTAAAAAAAAAGACCCTACAGTTTAGTAAAGCTTAAGAATGTTGAAAGCTATGAAAGCAGAAAAGAAACAAATATTTGTAAAAGGATTTAATATGTATAAAGACCTTTACATACATAATCTCATTTAATCCTTTCTACAGCCTTATATTATTGGTTTTACTATCCCCATTTTACAGTCAAGGGAAGTCAGGTTCAAAGGGGCTAAGCATATTGTAAAAAATACCACCCAGCTAATAAATGGCAGAGGCAAGGCTCAAAACAAAATTTTTCTTTCTGAAATGTGCACTTAATGCTTTTCAGCAACCTATATTGTACTGGAGTATCAATTCTTCTATTTGTCACAAAAACTATTTCATATCTTCTCTGTTTAAAACTCTCACTGAAGATGTTGCCTCATATTTCTGTGACCCAGTTGTGACAGGGTTTCTCTCAGTCATCCTTTTTTTGACACAATGTCTGTGGCTCTCTCCCTCCTGGTAACCCATGTCCTGTGGCCTAGAGTAATCCACTAGGGTGAACCAGTGCTAGTTACTCCCCTAAATTCTTCCTTTCTCCCCTGTATAGTCCATTGTCAAACATTCACTGGAAGAATCTCAGAAAAGCCATATCATGTTGGAGGAACAGAAATCATTTTATGTGACTTAGTAAAGGGACTAGCACACTCAGACCTTCTAAGAGAAGCTGTCTCAAGTGAGCTGTCTCTCTCTAGGTCTCTCTCTACAGTTCCTATTAATCCCCATTTTTCTTTCTTTTCCTTTCTTTCTTTCCCTTTCTTTCCTTCTTTCTCTTTTCCTTCCTTCCTCCCTCCCTCCAGTCCTACTCAGGTCCACACACTCTGCTTCAGAGAACTCTACCATAGAGGAGGCCATGTCAGTCCACCTCTTTCCTTCCCCATTGCCTTATATAACAAGACTGTTTCAGGCTTTGGCTGATGCTACTCAGACTCCTAATCTACTCAGTTTTGCTGACTCTGATGATGGAGGGTGCGCCTGAGTGCAGACCAGTGTGGGTATTCCAGTTCCAGGTTATTCTTCCCTCTAGCCACAGTGGCTGATTTTCTCATTGTTTATTTAAGAAACAAGTATATACCTTACCAAGGCAAGCTTTTAAGTAGCTCAGTGGAGATACAGTCTAATTCATATGAACAGAGATATTTCTCTTGTTAGCATGGCTTTAACCTTGATCTCTGTAAGCCATAAACTCTAATATAATTGTTCTCTGGCCCTGGTTCACATCACAAGGGCCACCACGATAAAAGCCATTTTCTTTGCCTGCCAAAAAGATGGTGCCACTTGTTAAATAGATTTCACAAGATTATTTTGGCTCTTTCTACCTTTGCTATCCATCACACATACCCCCAAAGGAAATTTCTGTTCACCTGATGGGAAGGCTTATACCTTCCCGCTAGGGTGCCTGCAAATATTCTCTTTATATGCCTCTTCTTCTGCTCTAATGGAGAAATTTCTCTCCTACCAAAGAACAAGGCTTCTACCTATGTTCTGGATTCCATCCTTTCATACCATCTTGGTGTCCTTCTTAATTTACCACCTCTCTCTTGCATTTTAGATTTCTTTCTTTCTGTTTTTTTTTTTTAGCTGAACCAGTCTCACCTATATTCAAATATTATCTAGTGCTCCCTTATTATAATCTGTAATTATATAATTATTTCTGTGTTGTCTTACTGCTCTCTATTAGACTGTAAGCTGCATATGGGAAATGGCTATTTGTATTTAATTTTCAAGGCACCAAGCAGAGTACTAGACACATAGTAGGTTTTCAATAAATGTTTGTTATCTGAATAGTAGGCCCTAAATCCTATGTTGAAGAGTGATAGGCATAAGGAAATTGTGATATGTACCATTTGTTGACTCTTGGTCATCACCTGTTTCATTGCTTTTACTTAAAAAATAATTAATAGAATTTATTTTTTAGAGTATTTTTAGCTTCACAGGAAAATTGAACAGAAAGTACAAAGAGTTCCTACACAGCTCTTCTCTACCATAGGCAAAGGACTCTACACATGCAAAGACTTTCCCACCATTAACATCCCATACCAGTGCACCAGTGTGGCACATTTATTATAATCGATGAACATCAGTCACACATCATCATCGATCAAAGTCCATGGTTAACATTAGGGTTTACTTTTTATGCTATACATTCTATGAGTTTTGACAAATGTGTGATGACATGTATATCACGATGACCATTACAGTACATTACAGAACAGTTTCACTGCCCTAAATATTTTCTGTGCTCCACCTATTTATCCCTCTCCCACAAAACCTTTGTCAACCAGTGGTCTTTTTACTGTCTCCATAGTTTTGACTCTTCTAGTATGTCATATAATTGGATTTATGCAGTATTTAGCTTCTTGAGACTGGTTTCTTTGACTTAGCAATATGCATTTATGGTTCCTCCATGTTTTTTAGTGGCTTTGTAGTTTGTTTCTTTTTAGCACTTAATAATATTTCATTGTTTGGATGTACCACGGTGATCTATCCATTTATGTATTGAAGGACATCTTGGTTGCTTCCAAATTTTGGCAATTGTGAATAAGGCTGCTGTAAACATTCAGTGCAGATTTTTGTGTGTACATAAGTTTTCAGCCCATTTGAGTGAATATCAAGGAGAGCAGTTGATGGTTTGCATGGTAAAAGTATGCTTGATTTTGTAAGAAACTGCCAAACTGTCTTTCAAAGTGCCTGTACCATTTTGTATTCCCACCAGCAATGAATGAGAGTTCCTATTGCTCCACATCCTTGCCAGCATTTGGGTGTTGTCAGTGTTTTGGATTTTGGCTATTCTAATAGATGTGGTATGATATGTCATTTTAATTTGCAAGTCCCTAATGACATATGATATTGAAATTCTTTTCATATGCTTATCTGATGTCTGTATATCTTCTTTGGTGCGATGTCTGTTCCAATCTTTTGCCCATATTTTAATCAGGTTGTTTGGTTTTTTTACTGTTAAATTTTTTTTTAACATCTTTATTGAAGTATAATTGCTTTACAATGGTGTGTTAGTTTCTGCTTTATAACAAAGTTAATCAGTTATACATATACATATATCCCCACATCTCTTCCCTTTTGCGTCTCCCTCCCTCCCACCCTCCCTATCCCACCCCTCTAGGTGGTCACAAAGCACTGAGCTGATCTCCCTGTGCTATGCAGCTGCTTCCCACTAGCTGTCTATTTTACATTTGGTATTTACTGTTAAATTTTAAGAGTTCTTTGTATATTTTGGATAACAGTCCTTTACCAGATATGTATTTTGCAAATATTTTCCTTCTGTGGCTTTTCTTCTCATTCTCTTGATCTTTTTACTTTCTACCTTCTTTTTGAAACTTTTTGGCACCTACTCTTTTTCTGTCATGGACAAAAATTGTCTGAGTAATTCACACTAAGATGTAAGTGCCTCAATATTATTTATTCCTCATAAGAGGACTGCAGGGAAATGATGAGGCTTAACATAAGGAAAGAACCTCTGATGATAGAATTTAAGGTGTATTTAAGGCCTTATGAAATGAGGTAGTTTTTGGAAGAGATTTTTTTTTCATTATCATTCTCCCCAACTATTGTTGACTATAGACACAGCATGGGTGTGTTTACTCACAGAATTCCAATTTGCTACTGCTACTGGACATTTGAGATACTTTAAAGACAAATAAAAGGAAATATAACTTTTTACAACTGGTAGTAATCTCAAAGAGCTCACCTTTAAATCCTAGGTTCCTAAATGTAACTATATTCAAGAGGAAATTAAGTAACTCCATGACTGAGAGAATTGTATCTGTCAATTTTTTTGTTTGCAAATGAAACTCAGATCAAATTAACTTAGGCAAAAAGGAAGTTTGTTGGCTCATGTAACTGTAAAGGGCAAAGGAAGAGCTGACTCCACATGCCATTCTGTCACTCAGCTCTGCTTCTTCTGTTTATTGATTTCATTATCAGACAAGATCTCCCCAAATGGCAGAAAATATAGCTACTGTAAACCCAAGTTTATATCCGTACAGATCACAATCCAGAGGAGAGACTCCAAAGCTCTCTCTTATTGATTATATAGTAAACTTTACGGAAAAGTATGATTAGACTTCTTGGATAATGTCTCCAACTGCTGTGGCCAAGGAGATGGAGAACTTTGTTCAATTAGGAGTTTTGTGCCCACCTCTGTGGTCTGGGATATGTTAAGTTCAACTCTGCTTGAAGGACAAGAAATGGGTTCCCTAGGTAATAGGGGTTTTGTTGCTAGAAAAAAGGTGTGAGGAGCTTCAGACAGCAAAAGCAACAGATGTTCGCTTTACATGTTCCTTATCTGGACTGTACATTACTCATTTCATTTCTTATCTCCATAGTGTTTATCGGAAACAGGTCAGCAACAGAACAGTTTGGATGACTCACTGGTCAGATGCTATAAGGTATTTTTCTCACTGAAATTAAAGATATATTTATTTTATGTTTAGAAGACTCAACAAAGAGTAGAAAGCATTAGTTTATATATTAAATGGCTATTTTTAGGCATATAATATAGCTTTATTTGTTCTATTTTGTAATTCAACACAAGAGTAGAACAGAGAGATAAGAAATTAATTATTTTTAGTATGGTTGTGATAATTCTTATGTAGTTGGTTTTCTCTGCCTCATGGTAACCAAGCAACAGGAACTGCCATAGAGTGAACCGTGAAGGCTAAATTTTTATTAAATCTTTATTTTTTAATTTAATTTTATTTTTAAATAAATTTATTTTTGGATGCATTGGGTCTTTGTTGCTGCGCACCAGCATTCTCTACTTGCGGCTAGTGGGAGTTACTCTTCGTTGTGGTGCGTGGGCTTCTCATTGCAGTGGCTTCTCTTGTTGCGGAGCACAGGCACTAGGCGTGCGGGCTTCAGTAGTTGTAGCACATGGGCTCAGTAGTTGTGGCTCATGGGCTCTAGAGCACAGGCTCAGTAGTTGTGGCGCACGGGCTTAGTTGCTCCACGGCATGTGGGATCTTCCTGGACCAGGGCTCTCGAACCTGTGTCCCCTGAATTGGCAGGTGGATTCTTAACCACTGCGCCACCAGGGAAGCCCTATTAAATCTTTAAAAATTACTTTCTCATAGTAAATATTTTCCATGTCATCCAAATGATTTTTTATCTAAGTCTTCAAACATGAACTAAACTTCAAATAAAACGATGAAGTATATTTTATTCGGTTTTTATTTTATTTCGTTGTTATTTAGACATTTTCAGACAAACTTTTCTTTACCTGTTCTATTTTTGCCCTTTTTCTTTTGGAAAAGTTGGAATAATTTCTTATGATACTGATTCAATGTAGCACTGACTGTGGAGCCAAAAATTCTGGCTTTGGATATTATTTTGTCAATTCCTAGTTTTGTGACCTCGGGTAGATTAACCTCTGTGATCTCCAGTTTTACTTAAAATGGAAATAATAAGAGTACCAACCTTATAAGACTATTGGGAGGATTCAGTGATATAATACCTGTGAACTACTTGGCATATGCCTTGGTACTCAATAAGTATTTAGTCAATGTTAGTTTTTATTAGCTATGTTAATACCACTCTGTCAAGAGATGCAGAAAATTTCTGATTTCTGTGATTATTAATGTTACCTCCCTCCATAAAGGGATCACAGCCCGAGGTCTGCAGCTGTCTTTTAGGGCATCTGATTTCAGAGTGAAGGTGAATGTTTGACACTCAATTCTTCTTCAAGAACAAAGGGTATGGAATGAATGAATAACATTAATTAGATGTTCCAAAAGTCATTGGTGAATATAATTCAGAAGCATTTTATACTTCAAAATATGTATTAAGGTTGGGTAAATGTATGCTTTAGAGTAAAATTATGTGAAATTTTGATATGTTGCTATGGAATCCATTATAGTTTTATCTTTTTTCAATAGTTTTAATTTATTCTATTTTCTTTGTGAATTAATTTATATTTTATACCAACTGATCATGACAAGAATATACCAGTTCTTGTTTTAGCTTATAACTTTGATAGTTCAAAGGAGAGGTTCTGCCCATTAATTTGTTGGTGCATATGTAATACAACATGGATCAGAAACATACAAATTTAGAAATTTTTGTAATCCATTTGGAGTTTTGTTGAAACTTAACTTTGTATCACACTCTAAGCCAATCAGCAGTATAAACAAGATTGCACATGTATACTTATTTTGAATAAGAGAATATATTGTTTTCAAATATTTCAGAACATATATATTTTATACAAATGAGTATATAATTTACAAGTGTAACTTCATATTGTCCTCAAAAATGCAGACATTTATTAAGTACTTTCTGTGTGTAATTAATTGCACAGCACCTTGTGATACTAAGAGCTAAAGTACAAAACATTTGATGTTGAATAACATAATGGGCAGTGGCCTCTGTAATATTTTTAAATTTTAAAGGCAGATTGTATAGTTTAATGACCTTTGATAAAAACAAAAATCATAATATTCAGGGACAATTCAATGATGATGAGGCTAGGCGCCACCAGACTTCTGTTTTTAAGAAGATGGACTTCCAAAGGTCTAACTTGATTCTAAACTTTTAAGCAGTTTTCCCACCATATGATTTATTTTGTCTGGGATTTGTTTTCTGATTGAATTTTGCTGAAAACAAACTGAATTTATAATCTAACAAATTTAAAGAACACTGACATTTTATACTTTGAATTTCTTTCAAATTTGAATATATTATAAATTTACTCTTCTAATTTTTAGCTGGTTTGGACCAGTCTTATATATGATTAGTCTGAATTCATGAAGCTTTATGATACAGATTAAGTTTTTTCAGGTGGCTTTGTGGAAAGTTATTATCTTCTGTTTGAAAACATAAGCTGTGATATCAAGACATGAAATCTGACATTTACCCGTAACTGCTTCTGACATGGTTTTCATCATTGATTTTGTTTCTTCTCTTCCACTTGCTCTAGTTGTACTTTCTTCATTACAGATGCACGGAAGATAAATATTCTGTTTATCTTTTATGACACATTGTAAACAATGGTGCTGCCAAGAGTGAAATTAGAATGTAGGTACAAGGATGCTTCAGATGATAACCAATTCTTGATTTGAAATTAGAAATCCTACCTCAAGAAAAGCAAGGATTGAGATTTCGATTTGATATTATGTAGGGCAATTTTCTCTCTTTTTTCCTGGGAAAATTAAATTAATTAATATTCTTATTGAGATATAATTGATAGATAACTGAAAGTTTAAGGTGCACATTGTGTTGATTTAATACGTTTATATATTGCAATATGATTAACACTGTAGCATTAGTTAACACCTCTGTCATGTTACATAATTATAATTTCTTTCTTGTGATGGGAAAAATTAAGATTTAGTCTCAGCAGCTTTGAAATTTATAATACAGTACTGTTGTCTATAATTACTATGCAGTGCATTAGATCCCCAGGACTTATTTATCTACTAGTTGTAAGTTTGTACCCTTAAACAATACCTCCCCAATTCCCCCACCCCTCAACCCCTAGAATGTGGTATATATACATATACACAATAGAACGTTATTCAGCAATAAGAAAGAAGGAAATATGGCCATTTGCGACAAAATGGATGAACTCTGTGGACGTTATGCTGAGTGAGATAAGTCACACGGAGAAAGACAAATACTGTATGATACCACTTACATGTGGAATCTAAAAAAGCCCTGCTGGTAAACACAGAGACTAGAATGATAGCAATTCTATTCTTTCTGTTCTTCTCCACAAAGGTTTCTTGATGTCAGAGGTTTCAAATTTACTAAAAAGCTGACCTTGGTTGATTTTTTTTTTTTTTTTTTTTTTTTTTTTTTTTTGCGGTATGCAGGCCTCTCACTGTTGTGGCCTCTCCTGTTGCGGAGCACAGGCTCCAGACGCACAGGCTCAGTGGCCATGGCTCACGGGCCCAGCCACTACGTGACATCTTCCTGGACCGGGACACAAACCCGTCCCCTGCATCAGCAGGCGGACTCTCAACCACTGTGCCACTAGGGAAGCCCTTGGCTGATTTTTGCTTATATTCTATCCCCCAATACTCTTAGTATGGTGTCTTGAACATAACAGTGGTCAAAATTATTTCAAAGTGGACCGATATGGAATCACTGTTTCAAACTACCAACCTAATTACTTTGACTACCTGATAACCATAAGAGGGTACCAAGAATATTTCTGACTGTACCACACGGCAAAGGAAAACATCCTATGGGCATGGGGATAGTAGAAACTGTATATAAATTTGACAGCCATATGTCTAAGTACTAAATGATTGACACTGCATGAAATTTCTTAAGAGTTTTAAGACTATAGGTACTATAGAATTTTATTTCTGCTAAAAGTTTTGAAAGAAGATAGAGTTTGTTTCAAGCAATTGCTTATGTTTTTAATGGAGGGAGGGTATGTGTGTGTAGAGTTTATAAAAGACAAATTGGGTTCTGTGTTTCTATAGGGATACATTTCATAGATTAATGCTAAACTGGCAGCGTATTCTTTAGTGCCGATGGGCATTTTCAGTGTGAGACGTTCAGTTCTTTGTGTTTTGAAGTTTGTGTAAGAATTCATTTTCTTCAGGCTTGCCTTCCTAGTGAATCTCTATTCATTTTTGTTAGCAAAAATTCATTTCCTATGCAATGTCTCTCTTAGTTATAATTCCCAGTAAGCAATTACCTGTTTGGATTTTGTTATTCTCACTATTTAGAAGGATATACATATTCTTGAGGGAAATTAAGATGTTTTTCATTAAAAGTGGAAGTAATTCTGCATACAGAAAAGTAGTTATGTCCTCAGAGTGAGGATTTAAAGTTTTTATACAAATTCTCAAATCCCTCTAGAACTAAGAGTGACATGTGCAGCAGGGATGCAGGTCTTGGACTTGGGAAGAAGAGGTCCACCCTCCAACACTGGACTATCTGGGTGATCCTTTATAATTGTATCTATTTTCCACTAAATTCTTGTAGTATTATGGTATTATCAACATTTGAAATATGATGCTGTGCCATTATTATTATTGAAATACAGACTTCTTGCACAGATTTAAGTTTTTTCCCTCAAGATACTTCTTTTTAAAGAAAGTAGCCTCAATCTTTCAACATTTTGTTAACCATTACCTAACTATCAAAGTTAAAAAAGAGATACTCATTAAATACCCATCCATAGTTGAGCCCCTTGGGCTACCTGATTCTCCTTTCTTTAAGGAACTTTTTACTTTTGCTTAAAAAAATTTTAAGTCTATATAAATACACAATTTCTGCCACAAACCCAGAAAGTTTCACTAAGTTAGTTTTTCTACATTGAGCTATAGCTATCCTAGGGAAGCTGAAACATCCCATTATTCAGTCAATATGTTAGAATGCCCCCAAGAAACCATTGCTTCAGCCGTCCTCTCTCTCCTAGAGTCTGGGAAACTCGCTGCATTGTGTAGCCAAACTGATAAGCGGTCACATGACCTTGACCTCAGAGAACTGAGTGGTGGGGGTTGGTGGTTTATCAGTTATGGAAGATCGCCCACTGTCACTTCTTTCTGTTTAGTGTCTTGAACTACAGTTAAGATGGAGCCCAGGAACTACTCATTGTGAGGAGAAGCCAGCCCTGGAGTAATTCTCTGTAGGTGTGTATACATGTCTTTGTGTATGTAGAGAGAGATCTCTTGGAAGAATGAATCTTGAGCTGTACAAGTTAGAAAACTGCCATTTTGGAGGGTTGTAAGCACTTCCCCTCAACTGTGGTCAAAACTACACTTTGTATCTATGGAAAACTTCCTTTTTATGAACTGGACCTATTTTATACGTGTAGATATTAGATAAAATTTCAGATAAGGCTAGAGAGTGGTCCAAATGCTGATGCTTGAATCTGAGATGGTAAATAATCTAGTAATATTAATACAGATTATTATTAACAGAATTGGCGTGCTATAGAATTAGATAATTTGTTTTTTCTACATATGCTGCCCTATGGCTGAAAATGCTGTTTGTTCTCAGGAGATCTTTTTGAAGGAGATCATGAGGCTTTACCGGCCCTGTGGGGGAAGATGTGCAATGAGTTGAGTCTGGACTAGTGCTATTTCATCTAGAATAGTATTTAAGCCTGAACAATCTATGCTTTGAGAAAGTACTATAAAATATTGTCATGGTTCCTCTGGACCTTGGAGTTCAGGCCACTCCTTATAGATAGAGGTAAGAGCATTCTCCAAATAATTGACATCTCTGCCCAGCATACCTGATCTGGAGTGGGAGGAGACCTTTTCTTTTCTCAGGGTGAAAGGAGAGTTAGGGTCCTGTGTCGAGGTGTGGGGATGAGTGAGGATTCTCAATAGTGTGGGTTATTCTGATCCTTCACCTCCACCAGGAGGAATCCTGAGATAGACTGGTTAGTCATTCAAAAAATATATACCAGACATTATGCTAGGTGTAGATGAAATGTAGAGGCAGGAAAAGCAGAAGTAGAAGCAGAAGAAAAAGAAGAAGATGGGGAAGGGAGAGAAGAAGGAGGAGGAGAATGACAACAGAGGAAAAGAAACACAAAACAGACACAGCGCCTCTTTATTAATCAAGTCATATGATTAAAATGTAACTTTGTAACTGTGGTCAAGTGCTATAATGGAAAGATATATGATGCTATTAGAATGTATAGTATTAGTAATTTACCAAGTCCATTAGCCTTGAGGAACCTTCTCTGAGCAAATGACAATTAAACTGAGAACTAAAGCATGAAAAAGAATTAACTAGATGAAACAGTGGGGCAAAAGCATTGTAGGAAGAGAATTAAATAGTAAATGAAAAGGCCCTGTGGCAGGAAGGAGCATGAAGAATATGAAAGACTGAGCAAAGACCCAGGTGGCTGAAATGGGAAGAGAGGCTGGTATGTGTTGAGGCTGGGGAGGCACACAGGAGAGTTTATGGGCTTCTTAAGGAATTTTATCCTTGCCCTTAGAGTAATGGTAAGTCATAAGTTTTAAGAGAGATGAGGATGATCAGGTTTGGGTTTTGAAAATATTACACTACAGATTTCTATAGATTTTGCTCTTGAGCTGACTGTATTAGAAGAGAGGAGGAGCCTGAATGTTAGTTATATTGGGGCATAGACCCACCTTTAGCACTCTGGACCAGCAGTTCATTTGTGGAGGAAGAAAGGGTTTCTTCAAGAGTCCTAGACCTTTCTGATGGGGAACCTGACAGAAGCATGGACATCTGCAGAATAAGGGCTCACATAAGTTGTCACCTGGCTCTTAAAAACAATGTGACTTCATATATGGAATCTAGAAAAATGGTACTGATGAACCTAGTGGCAGGGCAGGAATAAAGACGCAGACGTAGAGAAAGGACTTGAGGACACGGCAGTGGGGGGTCGGGCGGGAAGGGGAAGCTGGGACGAAATGAGAGAGTAGCACTGACATATATACACTACCAAATGTAAAATGGATGGCTAGTGGGAAGCTGCTGCATAGCACAGGGAGATCAGC
>NC_041215.1:60015061-60023333 GCF_002837175.3 Physeter macrocephalus
AGAGGGAGAGGATATGGGGATATATGTATACTTACAGCTGATTCACTTTGTTGTGCAGCAGAAACTAACGCAACATTGTAAAGCAATTATACTCCAATAAAGATATTGAAAAACAAAAAAAACGAAAAAAGCAATGTGACTTTATTTAGCAATCATGGGCAGGTCAGAACTGGGGAATTATAAATATAGATATCTATCCATATATAAAAAACTAAGTTGAGATCATACTGAATAACAATGAAATATTAAGTAGGTCACTCCCTTTTATTGCTTAATATAGAGAACTTTTCAATTTTATTAAATGTTGCTCTACATTTTAGGTTGTTTTATGTTGTACTATTGCATGGATTTACTATAATTTCTTTAATCATGGCTTGCCAGTGGATATTTGTATTATTTCTTTTTACTGTTATAAAAACTTTAAAAAATTGTGTTGTACATCAGTACAGTTATATCATTGCATATATGCTGGATATGTCCTTGAAATAAATTATTCTGGGAGTGGGAGAGGGAGATTCCTGAGAGTATGTGTTTTTCTATATAATGGCACAGGTTCACCTTGTTTTTCTTACTAATTTGATCTCTCATCTGTGTGTAAGAGGCCTTGCCAACAGTGAATAGTAGTGTTCTTCTCTTTTTTGCCAATTTGATAAGTAAAATTTGGATCTCATTTTAATTAGCATGTCATGAAATAAAAAAAATTAAATCTGGAAGAAACCCTAGAGAGTATCTAATTTAACCAACTCATTTTACAAAGCTCACAGAGGCTGTATCTTGGGTTGTGCCCAAGATCTCACAGCTAGTGAGCTGCAGAGCAGGGATTATGATTCGGTTCTCTTGGATCTCAGCCCAGGGCTCTTCCCACTAAAACAAGCTCAGCAGGGGTCCTTGCTGCAGTTCTCTTTCTGGCGGCATTGGAGTACAAGACTGGGGAAGAGAGTCGGGTTTTGTCCAAAGAAAGACTATTAGCTGCTGATTGCAGCCTACAGAAGCAATTAGTGGACCCAGATTCTGGACATGCTTCTGCCCAAGGGAAAAAATGTGAGGATGCTATAGCCTCCAGGAGGATCTGGTTTTCCCAATACCAGAAACTACTTGGGAGAGGACATTGAACTAAGGAAAACTTACTTGGATGATATTGTGCTCTGGCCAACCCTAGTATGAGTTTTACTGAGGCCAGCCCTTCTTGCCAATGAGTCTTCAGATGGGGATAGAGGTGTTTAACCATTTTCTGGGTAGAAAGAATAACGATGACTTATCAGTATATAGACAGGCTGGTGTCCTAAAAGTATGGGCAGAAATTTAAGTCATAGCCAAAGACTCCCAAGTTGTAGTCTAACCTCCAGTTTCAGTTTGTGAGGAATGCTGCTGGGAGAAATGGTTATGTCTTCAGTTTCCTCTTGCCCCTTTCAGTCCCTTTTGTGCACTGGCAGCAGGGTCCTCATATTAAAGTCGTGTTTATATCTCATGCCTCATTTGCCTTACACCAAGTTCAAGGACAATTCTTTTTCTATATATAATGTTTCATTATATAGATAGATAGATAAAGAATATATATATTCTTTTTCTATATATAATGTTTCATTAATATAATGTTTCATTACAACCAAAAGATGATGTAAATACAGGGTTAGAGAATCATTTCATAGAATAGAATAGAGAGAAATAAAGATGGAAACCAGGTTAAAAAAAAACCAAACAACTAATAGCAGTGAATCTGATAAATAATGAGGATTTCTTCTCTGCAGAATAAACCTAGAAACAGTTCTGGTATTGGATACTGTGGTCTGTTTTCAGCCTTCCTTTTTAAACTCATTCACCCAATCCTCCCTTCACAGACCTTTTGCTCTGGTTAGATTGATCTGCCATTGTCTTCGAATGCCTGGTTATTCCTGACTCTGGGACTTTGCCATTTTCCCTCACTGGAATACTGCATCATCATCATCATCTTGAAATCTATCCATCATGCCAATCCTATTAACCACTGCCTGCATTTCTCTCTACTTTTTCTGAAATCACTTATTTAATATTTATATATTAAATTTCTGATACTTATCTTTTAGTGAACACATACTTTGCCTGTAACTATAACATAAGCTACTTTGGTAAAGAAACTGTGTTGTGCTTGTGGTGGCTTCATAATGTGCCAACTTGGCTCTTATGAACTACATTTCCCAGAATTCCCTTTTCTGCATGTGTCCAGTTAGAGTCAGACACAGAAAGATACTGGTATGAGATTTAGAGGGCAGAAATGAAGCAGCAGCTGTTTTGTAGGTCGCACAGGCTGTTGGTGATCTGCTGCCTCACTTGGTGGCTGTGAGGTGCTGACTGGGCCTGCAACTGCTCTACCATCTCTTGGTTCTCCTTCAGATGTGTGTATTTGTGTTAACCCCATGATGAAGGACTCAGCTTTTGCAGGACACCCATACCGCTAAGGTCAGAGGCAAGAGAACTGACACAGGTTTAAGTCCAGCATGTGCTGTAAGTTCCAGCTTTCCATTGCTCTCCCCCACCATCCATCCATCTTCGCTTCCTGCCTGCCTGCCTATAAACATCAAACTCCAGCATCAGATGTGAAAATGACAGTCTTAAGATATTGTCCAGTCAGCCTCCACAACTGTGTGAGGTCAAATCATTATAGCACCTTCCTTTTAGAGGAAAGCTGGGGCACACGATTGGCTCTTCACACATACACCTAAACCAAACATATAAAACATATTTCTAGGTGTGCACATAGAGCTTCATAAAGCCGATTTTCTTTTCTTTACAATATATTTCAGTGCAATAAATAGACAGTGATCATGGTGGATTTTAGAAATCAATACAGAGAAGAGGAAAGAGAAATTATTATAGAAATCAGGAAAAAAGAATTAGAATCGATGGTAATGGATGTATCATGATGAACAAAAGGAACAAACTAAAGGAAATCATAATCAACAACTGGAGTGGGAATACGATTAAAAATAAAACAGGAAGGCAGGTTAGTCCACATAAAGAAAATTAACAATTGGCAAGGACAGAGTTTCATGAACTGTCTCAGTTCCTGTTGTGTTTCAGAAATTTTTCCACACAGCCTCTAGGCTCCAGGAAATACTTAGCAGTTCTTATTAAGTGATTAGGTAACCAACTTAAAGAGTACTTATGTCCTAAAAACTTAATGCTGTTGGGACACTGCACATCTTCTTGAAATGTGAGTCAAATTGGACACCTCTACTTAATTTTGTACCATGTGATACTTCCTTTTTATCACAGCTACTGTGAAGAGTCAGCTTCACGAAGATAAGACATTTTGGAAAGAAATGTAGTTATCTGATGTTGAAACGCTGAACTCCCTTGAGCTAGTAGATTTCGTGGTATATGATAGATGTTGCTATGCTTCCCTTGACAACTGAAAATATCTTATGGTGGCCCTGTGAGTTTGCTAAGACATTCTGAGGCACCTTGGCACACAGATTGGGAGACACAGGGCTAGGACTTTAAAAGAGTAATGGAAAGACTTATGGGGAAAAAAGGACATTTAATAGAAAGAATATTTTAAAAAATGAAAATGAAGACCCAAAACAAAATATATTGATATTTTGACATTCATTCATTATTTATTCATTCAACAGATATTTATTGAGCACCCACCTTATGCCAGACATAGGTGTTATGCTAGGTACAGAGTATACAGTGTGAAAGAGGTGAACACAGTCCCTGCCCTCAAGTAGCTGTTAGTCTAGCACAGACAACAGGCATTAGAAAAAGGTGGAAATTATGATAGGAGATGAAGACAGAGCTAAGAAAGCATCTAGGAGTAAACTTCAATCTAGTCTGAAGGCCACACCAGGCCTCATCCCTGAAATGTGTTCTGACTTGAGACATGAAGGACAACTAGACTTAGCCAGGAGAAACAGTAGGAAGAGTGTTCCAAGATGAGGAGTCAACATCCATGAAGGACCAGAGACTAGGAAAGATATGGCATGAAAGGCACAGAAAGAATTTCAGGATGCCTGAAGTATTAAAATTTAAGAAGATGGATTGTACAGGCTGAAGATGGGGAGACTGATACCAGAACTTGAAAGACTTGTAAGAGAGTTGAAAGGTTGGATAGTATGTGAATGGTGAAGGGAGGACTTGACAGGTTTTCAGAAATAGAATGGCACAAATATATGACCCAAGAGGATCACTATGGCTACAGGGTGGAGAATGGATTGCAGGAGAACAAGACTGAAGTAGAGAGATGAGTTAGGAGGCTGTTGAAATAACCAGGTGTTAGATGAGGTGGTGGCAGGTGGGAAAAGTTTGGTGCCATTTCTCCAACCTTCTGAGAACGTGATATTGGGAGGGATCAAGAGCACAGACAGAAGGACTAGTCTAAGATAGTTGTTCTTAAGCAAGCATCAGAGTCATCTGGAGGACTTGTTAAATCACAGATCGTTGGATCCAGAATTTCTAATTCAGTAGGTCTGAAGTGGGGTCAGAGAATTTGCATTTCTAGCAGGTTCCTTGATGTTGCTTATTTGGGAACTAAACTTTGAGAACCACTGCTCTAAAACATGTAGTAACAAGAGGAAGGAAGGAAGAAGGGAAGGAGAAAAGATAAAGAGGACTACAGGCTGGGCAGTGAAGGAGCTTCATTCTATTTGGCTTTTCTTATTTCCATGAAATTGGAAGAGGTCATCTGTTGAGAGCAAACAGAGAGACAACAAAGCAACCTTTCTGCAGACAGTGATGGTTACTGCTAAACAGGGCAGATCCTTGATTAAGAGTGCATTATGGTATTTTGGGATAATGCTGAGCTTCCAGATGAGATTGATCATCTTAAGTTTGTATGACACAAATCTACCAGTTTTTGTGATTTTATACAACAAAGCTCAATTGCCCATGTGCATCTACAGAGAAGGTAGACATTTGGGTTTCCCAAGGTTGGTGTTTTCCTGGCTTAGAATTTCAGAAGGATGGTGAAGTAAGGGAGATGATAGAGCCATTGAAATGTTGAGCCTTGACTCTCAGGAGTGGAAGGAAGGAGAAGATAAATATCCTGGCAAAGAAAACGTTGAGAAGCAGAGATCCTAACAAATTGAGAAAACTGGTGTATTGGGGCTAAACGAACCAGCAAGCTAGAAGAGCAAGATATTTTAGTTAGAGAATAAAAGGTCTAAAATTATGATGTGAGGACCTTCACGATGGCAGAGGAGTAAGATGTGGAGATCAACTTCCTCCCCACAAATAGATCAAAAATACATCTACATGTGGAACAGCTCCTACAGAACACCTACTGAACACTGGCAGAAGACCTCAGACTTCCCAAAAGGCAAGAAACTCCCCACGTACCTGAGTAGAAAGGTAGAAAAGAAAAGAAAAAAGAAAAAACAGAGACAAAAGAATAGGGACAGGGCCTGTACCTCTGGAAGGGAGCTGTGAAGGAAGAAAAGTTTCCACACACTAGGAAGCCCCTTCACTGGTGGAGACGGGGGGTGGTGAGGGAGGAAGCTTCAGAGCCACAGAGGAGAGCACAGCAACATGGGGGCAGAGGGCAAAGCGGAGAGCTTCCCTCATAGAGGATTGGTGCCGACCAGCACTCACCAGCCTGAGAGGCTTGTCTGCTCAACTGCCGGGGCGGATGGGGGCTGGGAGCTGAGGCTCAGGCTTTGGAGGTCACACCCTAGGGAGAGGACTGGGGTTGGCTGTGTGAAGACAGCCTGAAGGGGGCTAGTGTACCACAGGTAGCCTGCAGGGAGTCCGGGAAAAAGTCTGGAACTGCCTAAGAGTCAAGAGACCATTGTTTTGGGGTGTGTGAGGAGAGGGGATCCCTTCCCTGTCAGCCCACAGAAGGCAGAGCACCACCTAAATGAGCTCCAGAGACAGGCGTGAGCTGCGGCTATCAGCACAGACACCAGAGACAGGCATGAAATGCTAAGGCTGCTGCTGCAGCCACCAAGAAGCCTGTGTGCAAGCACAGGTCACTGTCCACACTTCCCCTCCTGGGAACCTCTGCAGCCCGCCACTGATGAGTGCTGTTATCCAGGGACAACTTCCCTGGGAGAACACACAGTGCACCTCAGGCTGGCGCAATGACATGCTGGCTTCTGCTGCTGCAGACTCGCCCTGGATTCTGTATCCCTCCCTCCCCCCGGCCTGAGTGAGCCAGAGCCCCCAAATCAATTGCTCCTTTAACCCCCCCGCCATCTGGGTGAAAAGGAGATGCCAGAGGGTGACCTATATGCAGAGGTGGGCCCAAATCCAAAGCTGAACCCCAGGAGCTGTGCAAACAAAGAAGAGACAGGGAAATTTCTCCCAGCAGCCTCAGGAGCAGTGGATTAAATCTCCACAATCAACTTGAGGTACCCTGCATCTGTGGAATACCTGAATAGACAACTAATCATCCCAAAATTGAGGCAGTGGACTTTGGGAACAACTGTAGACTTGGGGTTTGCTTTCTGCATCTAATTTGTTTCTGGTTTTATGTTTATCTTAGTTTAGTATTTAGAGTTTATTATCATTGATAGATTTGTTTATTGATTTGGTTGCTCTCTTCCTCCTTTTTTTAAATATATAGATACATATATATTTTTTTCTTTTTCTCTTTTTGTGTGTATGTATATTCTTCTTTGTGTGATTTTGTCTGTATAGTTTTGCTTTTACCATTTGTCCTAGGGTTCTGTCTGTCCATTTATTTTTAGTACAGTTGTTTTTTCTTGTTGTTTTTTGTTTTTGCTTTTTTTTTTTTTTTTTTTTTTTGCAGTATGCGGGCCTGTCACTGTTGAGGCGTATCCCGTTGCGGAGCACATGCGGGCCTCTCACTGTTGAGGCCTCTCCCGTTGCGGAGCACAGGCTCCGGACGTGCAGGCTCAGCAGCCATGGCTCACGGGCCTAGCCGCTCTGTGACATGTGGGATTTTCCCAGACCAGGGCACGAACCCGTGTCCCCTGCATTGGCAGGCATACTCTCAACCACTGTGTCACCAGGGAAGCCCCTTTAGTACAGTTTTTAGTGCTTGTTATAATTGGTGGATTTGTTTATTGGTTTGGTTGCCTCTCTCCTTTTTTTTCTAATTACTTTTTAATTTTAATAATATTTTTTTATTTCTTATTTTAATAACTTTATTTTATTATTACTTTTTTTCTTTCTTTTTTTTCTCCCTTTTCTTCTGACCCGTGTGGCTGACAGGGTCTCAATTCTCCGGCTGGGTGTCAGGCCTGAGCCTCTGAGGTGGGAGAGCCAAATTCAGGACATTGGTCCAGCACAGACCTCCCAGCTCCACGTAATATCAGTTGGCGAGAGCTCTCCATCTCCATGCTAAGATCCAGCTCCACTCAACAACCAGCAAGCTCCAGTGCTGGACACCCCATGCCAAACAACTAGGAAGACAGGAACACAAAGCTACCCATTAGCAGAAAGGCTGCCTAAAATCATAAAAAGTTCACAGACGCCCCAAAACACACCACCGGACATGGTCCTGCCCACCAGAAAGAAGAGATCCAGCCTCATCCACCAGAACACAGGCACCAGTCTCCTCCACCAGGAAGCCTACACAACCCACTAAACCAACCTTACCCACTGGGGGCAGACACAAAAAACAATGGGAACTATGAAACTGCAGCCTGATAAAAGGAGACCCCCAGCATAGTAAGTTAAGCAAAATGAGAACACAGAGAAATACACAGCAGATGAAGGAGCAAGGTAAAAACCCACCAGACATAACAAATGAAGAGGAAATAGGTAGTCTACCTGAAAAGTAATTCAGAGTAATGATAGCAAAAATGATCCAAAATCTTGGAAATAGAATGGAGAAAATACAAGAAACATTTCACAAGGACCTAGAAGAACTAAAGAGCAAACAATGATGAACAACACAATAAATGAAATTAAATATTCTCTAGATGGAATCAATAGCAGAATAACTGAGGCAGAAGAATGGATAAGTGACCTGGAAGATAAAATAGTGGAAATAACTACCGCAGAGCAGAATAAAGAATGAAAATAATTTAGGACAGTCTCAGAGACCTCTGGGACAATATTGAATGCACCAGCATTGAAATTATAGGGGTCCCAAAAGAAGAAAAGAAAAAGAAAGTTACTGAAAAACTATTTGAAGAGATTAGAGTTGAAAACTTCCCTAACATGGGAAAGGAAACAGTCAAGTCAAGGAAGCACAGAGAGTCCCATACAGGATATAATCAAGGAGAAACATTCCTAGACACGTATTAGTCAAACTAACAAAAATTAAATACAAAGAAAATATATTAAAAGCAGCAAGAGAAAAGCAACAAATAACATACAAGGGACT
>NC_041215.1:60023609-60043766 GCF_002837175.3 Physeter macrocephalus
TGGTTGAGAGTCCGCCTGCCGATGCAGGGGATGCGGGTTCGTGCCCTGGTCTGGGAAGATCCCACATGCCGCGGAGCGGCTAGGCCTGTGAGCCATGGCCACTGAGCCTGCGCGTCCGGAGCCGGTGCTCCGCAACGGGAGAGGCCACAACAGTGAGAGGCCCGCGTACTGCAAAAAAAAAAAAAAAAAAATTATAACTATGAATCATAAATTTTAAATTTAGTATGAAAAAATAAGAATGGCAAATTATATTGAAGCTATATGGAACTGTTTATAGACAACAGGAAGAGAAAATAAAAATGTAAACAAGGCTTGACAGGATAATGAGATTAGAGAAGCTCTTTTAAATTTTTCATTGTTATGCTAATAAAATACCTTTATAAAACCTAAAAATTTTGAAACAACATATTTTAAAAAAATTGTGGTAAAATACACAAAACAGAAAATATATCATTTTAAGCATTTTAAAGACAAATTTTTATTTATTTATTTTTTATTTTTTTGCAGTATGCGGGCCTCTCACTGTTGAGGCCTCTCCCGTTGCGGAGCACAGGCTCCGGACGTGCAGGCTCAGCAGCCATGGCTCACGGGCCTAGCCGCTCTGTGACATGTGGGATCTTCCCAGACCAGGGCACGAACCCGTGTCCCCTGCATTGGCAGGCATACTCTCAACCACTGTGTCACCAGGGAAGCCCCTTTAGTACAGTTTTTAGTGCTTGTTATAATTGGTGGATTTGTTTATTGGTTTGGTTGCCTCTCTCCTTTTTTTTCTAATTACTTTTTAATTTTAATAATATTTTTTTATTTCTTATTTTAATAACTTTATTTTATTATTACTTTTTTTCTTTCTTTTTTTTCTCCCTTTTCTTCTGACCCGTGTGGCTGACAGGGTCTCAATTCTCCGGCTGGGTGTCAGGCCTGAGCCTCTGAGGTGGGAGAGCCAAATTCAGGACATTGGTCCAGCACAGACCTCCCAGCTCCACGTAATATCAGTTGGCGAGAGCTCTCCATCTCCATGCTAAGATCCAGCTCCACTCAACAACCAGCAAGCTCCAGTGCTGGACACCCCATGCCAAACAACTAGGAAGACAGGAACACAAAGCTACCCATTAGCAGAAAGGCTGCCTAAAATCATAAAAAGTTCACAGACGCCCCAAAACACACCACCGGACATGGTCCTGCCCACCAGAAAGAAGAGATCCAGCCTCATCCACCAGAACACAGGCACCAGTCTCCTCCACCAGGAAGCCTACACAACCCACTAAACCAACCTTACCCACTGGGGGCAGACACAAAAAACAATGGGAACTATGAAACTGCAGCCTGATAAAAGGAGACCCCAAGCATAGTAAGTTAAGCAAAATGAGAACACAGAGAAATACACAGCAGATGAAGGAGCAAGGTAAAAACCCACCAGACATAACAAATGAAGAGGAAATAGGTAGTCTACCTGAAAAGTAATTCAGAGTAATGATAGCAAAAATGATCCAAAATCTTGGAAATAGAATGGAGAAAATACAAGAAACATTTCACAAGGACCTAGAAGAACTAAAGAGCAAACAATGATGAACAACACAATAAATGAAATTAAATATTCTCTAGATGGAATCAATAGCAGAATAACTGAGGCAGAAGAATGGATAAGTGACCTGGAAGATAAAATAGTGGAAATAACTACCGCAGAGCAGAATAAAGAATGAAAATAATTTAGGACAGTCTCAGAGACCTCTGGGACAATATTGAATGCACCAGCATTGAAATTATAGGGGTCCCAAAAGAAGAAAAGAAAAAGAAAGTTACTGAAAAACTATTTGAAGAGATTAGAGTTGAAAACTTCCCTAACATGGGAAAGGAAACAGTCAAGTCAAGGAAGCACAGAGAGTCCCATACAGGATATAATCAAGGAGAAACATTCCTAGACACGTATTAGTCAAACTAACAAAAATTAAATACAAAGAAAATATATTAAAAGCAGCAAGAGAAAAGCAACAAATAACATACAAGGGACTCCCCATGAGGTTAACAGCTGATCTTTCAGCATGAATTCTGCAAACCAGAAGGGTGTGGCAGGACATATTTAAAGTGATGAAAGGGAAAAATCTACAACCAAGATTACTCTACCCAGCAAGGATCTCATTCAGATTCCACGGAGAAATTAACATCTTTACAGACAAGAAAAAACTAAGAGAATTCAGCACCACCAAACCAGCTTTACAGCAAATGCTAAAAGATCTTCTCTGGACAGGAAATACAAGAGAAGGAAAAGATCTACAATAACAAACTCAAAACAATTAAAAAAATGGTAATAGGAACATACATATCAATAATTACCTTAAATGTTCCAACCAAAAGATGTAGACTGGCTGAATAGATACAAAAACAAGACCCATATATATGCTGTCTACAACAGACCCACTTCAGACCTAGGGACACATACAGACTGAAAGCGGATGGAAAAAGATATTCCTTGCAAATGGAAATCAAAAGAAAGCTGGAGTAGCAATTCTCATATCAGACAAAATAGACTTTAAAATAAAGACTATTACAAGAGAAAAGGAAGGACCCTACATAATGAACAAGGGATCAATCCAAGAAGAAGATATAACAATTGTAAATATTTCTGCACCCAACATAGGAGCACCTCAATACATAAGGCAAATGCTAACAGCCATAAAAGGGGAAATTGATAGGAACACAATAATAGTGGGGGACTTTAACACCCCGCTTTCACCAGTGGAGAGATCATTCAAAATGAAAAATAAGGAAACACAAGCTTTAAATGATACATTAAACAAGATGGACTTAATTGATATTTATAGGACATTCCATCCAAAAACAACAGAATACACTTTCTTCTCAAGTGCTCATGGAACATTCTCCAGGATAGATCATATCTTGAGTCACAAATCAAGCCTTGGTAAATTTAAGAAAGTTGAAATAATATCAACTATCTTTTCCAAAAACAATGCTATGAGACTAGATATAAATTACAGGAAAAATACTGTAAAAAATACAAACACATGGAGGTTAAACAATATACTACTAAATAACCAAGAGATCACTGAAGAAAACAAAAAGGAAATTAAAAAATACCTAGAAACAAATGACAGTGAAAACACAACAATGCAAAACCTACAGGATGCAGCAAAAGCAGTTCTGAGCGGGAAGTTTATAGCAATACAATCCTACCTCAAGAAACAAGAAAATCTCAAATAAGCAATGTAACCTTACACCTAAAACAATTAGGGAAAGAAGAACAAAAATTCTCCAAAGTTAGCAGAAGGAAAGAAATCATAAAGATCAGATCAGATATAAATGAAAAAGAAATGAAGGAAACAGTAGCAAAGATTAATAAATCTAAAAGCTGGTTCTTTGAGAAGGTAAACAAAACTGATAACCATTAGACTCATCAAGAAAAGAAGGGAGAAGACTCATATCAATAGAATTAGAAATGAAAAAGGAGAAGTAACAACTGACACTGCAGAAATACAAATGATCATGAGAGATTACTACAAGCAACTCTATGCTAATAAAATGGACAACCTGGAGAAATGGATGAATTCTTAGAAAACCACAACCTTCCGAGACTGAACCAGGAAGAAATAGAAAATATAAACATGCCAATCAGAAGCACTGAAATTGAGACTGTGATTAAAAATCTTCCAGCAAACAAAAGCCCAGGACCAGAAGCCTTCACAGGCGAATTGTATCAAACATTTAGAGAAGAGCTAACACCTATCCTTCTCAAACTCTTCCAAAATATAGCAGAGGGAGAATCACTCCCAAACTCATTCTATGAGGCAACCATCACCCTGATACCAAAACCAGACAAAGATGTCACAAAGAAAGAAAACTACACGCCAATAACGATCATCTCAATAGATGCAGAAAAAGCTTTCAACAAAATTCAACACCCATTTATGATTAAAAACTCTCCAGAAAGTAGGCATAGAGGGAACTTACCTCAACATAATAAAGGCCATATATGACAAATCCACAGCCAACATCATTCTCAATGGTGAAAAACTGAAACCATTTCCACTAAGATCAGGAACAAGAGAAGGTTATCCACTCTCACCACTGTTGTTCAACATAGTTTGGAAGTTTTAGCCACAGCAATCAGAGAAGAAAAAGAAAAGGAATCCAAATCGGAAAAGAAGAAGTAAAACTGTCAGTGTTTGAAGATGACATGATACTATGCATAGAGAATCCTAAAGATGCTACCAGAAAACTACTAGAGCTAATCAATGAATGTAGTAAAGTAGCAGGATACAAAATTAATGCACAGAAATCTCTTGCATTCCTATACACTAATGATGAAAAATCTGACAGTGAAATTAAGGAAACACTCCCATTTTACACTGCAACAAAAAGAATAAAATACCTAGGAATAAACTTACCTAAAGAGACAAAAGACCTGTTAGCAGAAAACTATGACACTGATGAAAGAAGTTAAAGATGATACAAACAGATGGAGAGATATACCATGTTCTTGGATTGGAAGAATCAACATTATGAAAATGACTATAGTACCCAAAGCAGTCTACTGATTCAGTGTAATCCCTACCAAACTACCAATGGAATTTTTCACAGAAGTAGAACAAAAAATTTCACAATGTGTATGGAAACACAAAAGACCCTGAATAGCCAAAGCAATCTTGAGAAAGAAAAACAGAGCTGAAGGATTCAGGCTCCCTGATTTTAGACTATACTACAAAGCTACAGTAATCAAGACAGTATGTTACTGGCACAAAAACAGAAATATTGATCAATGGAACAGGATAGATAGCCCAGAGGTAAACTCACACACCTATGGTCTACTAATCCATGACAAAGGAGGCAAGGATATACAATGGAGAAACGACAGTCTCTTCAATAAGTGATGCTGGGGAAACTGGACAGCTACATACAAAAGAATGTAATTAGAACACTCCCTAACACCATACACAAAAATAAACTCCAAATGGATTAAAGAACTAAATGTAAGGCCAGACACTATAAAACTCTTATAGGAAAACATAGGCAGAACATTCTGACATAAATCACAGCAAAATCCTTTTTGACCCACCTCCTAGAGAAAGGGAAATAAAAACAAAAACAAATGGGACCTAATGAAACTTAAAATCTTTTGCACAGCAAAGGAAACCATAAACAAGATGAAAAGTCAGCCCTCAGAATGGGAGAAAATATTTGCAAGCAAAGCAACTGACAAAGGGATAATCTCCAAAATATACAAGCAGCTCATGCAGTCAATATTAGAAAAAACAAACAACCCAATCCAAAAATGCACAGAAGACCTAAACAGACATTTCTCCAAAGAAGATATACAGATTGCCCACAAACTCATGAAAGGATGCTCAACATTACTAAGCATTAGAGAAATGCAAATCAACAGTACAATGAGGTATCACCTCACACTGGTCAGAATGGCCATCATCCAAAAGTCTACAAACAATAAATGCTGGAGAGGGTGTGGAGAAAAGGGAACCCTTTTGCACTGTTGGTGGGAATGTAAATTGATACAGCTACTATGGAGAACAGTATGGAGGTTTCTTAAAAAACTAAAAATAGAACTACTATATGACCCAGCAATCCTACTCCTGGTCATATACTCTGAGAAAACCATAATTCAAAAAGAGTCATGTACCACAGTGTTCATTGCAGCACTATTTACCATAGCCAGGACATTGAGGTAACCTAAGTGTCCATTGACAGATGAATTGATAAAGAAGACGTGGCACATATATACAATGGAATATTTGTCAGACATAAAAGGAAATGAAATTGAGTTATTTGTAGTGAGGTGGATGGACCTAGAGTCTGTCATACAGAGGGAAGTCAGTCAGAAAGAGAAAAACCAATATTGTATGCTAACACAATATATGGAATCTAAAAAAAAAAAAAAGTTCTGAAAAACCTAAGGGTAGGATAGGAATAAAGACCCAGACGTGGAGAGTGGACTTGCGGACACGGGGAGTGGGAGAAGTTGGCTGCGACGAAGTGAGAGAGTGGCATGGACATATACACACTACCAAAGCTATAATAGATAGCTAGTGGGAAGCAGCCACATAGCACAGGGAGATCAGCTCAGTGCTTTGTGACCAACTATAGGGGTGGGATAGGGAGGGCGGGAGGGAGACACAAGAGTGAGGGGATATCGGGATATGTGTATGCGTGTGGTTGATTCACTTTGTTAAACAGCAGAGGGTAATGCACCATTGTAGAGCAATTATACTCCAATAAAGATGTTGAAAAAAAATAAAATTATGATGTGAAGGATAGAACAACTCAACAAGGATGATGAGTTCCAATATTGCCATGGGAGTAGATGACTGAAGTGAGTGAAGGAGAAGGTCATTGCAGATGAGGAGTTAGAGTATTGAGATTTCAGAGAATTGTTTTCTCTGTGGTCATGGAAGAAAACTTGGATGGTGGAAGAAATTAAGATGATGTGTCAAAAGTCTTGAATAAATGAGGGAGACTAGCCAGGCACTTGTCCTCATTGATAAACAGGAATGTAGGATAATACAGCCAATGACATAAGTGAGCCTCAAAGGAGAAAAGGCTTACAGAATAGAGTTAGGGGTTGTATGGTGCTGGAGTAGCAATGAGGAACAGGGAGTGCCCTGATTCAGACCCCAAAATGGGTGGGGTGTTGGAAAATGAATAGCCTTCCCTTGAAAGACCTACAGGGAGAGTGAGGTCCTCAGGGGAGAGCTGATTTTGTCTTAAGCAAACAAGGCAACATGTAGTAAAAAAGTTGAGGTTGTGGGGAAGTTTGTTAATAATTAAATATGAGTTTTAGAGGACACAGTGGAAACATTTTAATTTATGGAAGAGAAGCAGCATATTAGAGAAAATTGTTGGCATGGAATCAATAAGCTTGTCATAGCCTCACTTCTTAATTTATAGTTTGCTGAAGATTAGTGAAGTTAATTCGTACATTTGCTGAGATTGTCAATTAAGTAAGGAAAGTCATTCACATGCTCCTTGAATTCCAGCAGGCTTGGTCATGTTAATGGCACAGAGAAAAGTCAGAAAATATATATGTAATTAAAATATTGATAATATAAAAGCAGGAACTGAGTTTGTACTATGTTACGCACTTTAAGAATTACATTTATAAACCATATAAAAATCAATTCAGAAATTTGGAGATCAAAGTGACTGACTAAAAGGTTAACGTGATTAAAATTTATTATGCTCATCATTCTTGCTGCCATTTAATACCAAATGGTAGATGGCTTTTATTCAAAAGGAAGCAATTATACTGAATTCATTATATTGCTAGACTAGGTATTTTAAACTACATTTTAGAACATTTTAGGTCTGAGTCTTATAGGATAAAATAACCTTATGTATATGTAAAAAAAGATTTAAAATCCTCCTCACATTTGTAAGATTATATTCTGGTGTATATGAGATTTGCAGCTCCAGCTCTTCCAAAAAACGGTCTTCAGAGATTATATGGAATGATTCCTCATGGAAGGGACTGAATGCAAATTTTATTTCATATACAAATAGCTCAGCTATGGACTGGAGATGGATTGGTTTCCCTGTCTGAAGAGAAGGGGGAGGTAATGTGCTGGTTTTGAAGATTTCTTTCTTCCTTCTTGTCCCTTCCTTCCCCAGCTTGGCTCTCTCTCTTCATTTGATAGGGAAGATTCCCGCCCTCCCCGCAGCCCCACCCCAGACCCCTCCACCCATGCTTTTCCTGGGCTTCCATCCTAGGGTAAAACAATGGGAAGCACTGGCAGGAGATTGGGGCCCTGGAGGAAGGGAGATGCCTGAATATTTTCCTCCCTCTTTCTCTACCTTGGTGGCATTTCTGGTACTGCTTGTTTCTTCTTGGACTCCACAACTCCTGGGCAGCCCCACCATGAGGCCACCTTCTGCCAGGACAGCTCAGGCCCTAGGTTTCAGTAATCCATACCTCTGCCTATTTTCTCTAGCTCTTGGGTAGTCACAGTTTTTGCTGTTTGTGGTTACAGCCTCCGTTTGCCTCTCTGATCCCTCTTGCCATCCTCGTTCCTGTATTAAATTACCTTTGTTTTAAATACTTAGAAAGGTTTGTGTTTTCCTGATTGGACTTTGACTGACATAAATTTCTAACTGATAAAGTTGTGGTAAGACTCTATAAGTATAAATCAAGAAAATAGGGCAGTGACTTATAGGTTCTTAACAAATTTTTGAGTGGGAAAAGCAACTTTACAAGGCAGTTATGCGTCATTTTTCTAAATTGTACAAAAAGGCACAGGTACCTCACAATGTATAGTCACATTAAATAGCTGCAATCACTTTCCCAACTCCTGATAAGTCATGTTGTCAGGAAAGAATTTTGAAAAGAATGGAGCCAAAGATATGGTGATTTGAATCATTTTGATACTAGTTTGAGGAAAATAACAGTCATCAGAATAATTCCCAATTCTGCCACAGTTATAAAGAGCTGAAGTACTAGGCATTTGCATTTTATGCAAAGGATGCTTTTCTGAAGGCCACCTTTAATTCAAAACGCATATAATTCAAGGCTAAATTTTCCATAAGCCTGAATAAATCTACAACTTGTTTTACTAGTACGTGGTGTCATGGCATTTGATTGTCCTCCTTCGTGGTCTTTTATCACGTCATCTTTTCACAGTTATTGATTTGAGCTTTTTCCTGAACTATCACTAGCCTTACCACTTGATCAGTAATGTACAGCATATTTTACATATAAGGAAAAAGTTAAAGTATGATAATAGTGAATGAAAATTTCTTGTGCAATACTGATGAAGTAAACAAAACAAGACTATGTGCTATGGAAGAAAGATTGGGTGGATATTTATAGTATGTATGAAAAGGTCATCTATTTGGCAAGGGCATACACATAATTTATAATAAAGTTGGCCTGCCAGCTCTAAAATCATAAAATTCTTGGTGAGCTTTTACAACTTGGGGAGGTCTAAACAATTTTCTTTTGCAAATTTTATACCTGAGGTGAGACTTTAGTAGCATGTTATTTTGCATCATATCAAATTTGTGTAGTTCAACCTAAAACGAGAACCCAAGTCACAGCAAAATGTTTCAATGCTTTACTAATCTGAAGTCAAGGGGCATGTATATTCTCAAAGGGTTTTTAAAAAATTACTATGTAATTTTTCAAGGAAAGGTTAAAAAAATTCTTCCATTCAAGTTTTGAATACAAATAGGATTTAATTAAACAGTATTTGGTGACTGTGATACCAGTGTGAGAGTATCATAAAAATACACCTTTGAATTTTACATTAACTTACTATCCTTTTAAGTTTAATAATTAGGAATAGTGTTGAAATATTAATTGAAATGTTCTTCATGTCTGGTAATTCCTCTTTACCCTGCAGCCTGTTTCCTATTAAAGCTTAAACAGAAGACTCAGGTATCATTGCCTGAGGGAAAGAGGAATATAAAAATCAGTCAATTTTTGGCTTTTAGTTTTTAGAATAGGCTTATAAATGCAGGGGAAGAAACAACAGTTTTGAAAGAAAATATGTTTTTGAGTTTGAAGAATCTGGACATTTGTATTGGCTTAAAAAGCCAAGACATTGATGAGCTTGAGCATGCAGTTATGCCTTGAACAAGAGGTATGAAAAATACTGGCAAAGACAGTTTTTCTTCTCCCTGACTAGGTAAAATCTCAGGAACTCAGAGGAGAGGGGAGTCTAAAGGAAGGAAGAAAGTGAGTTCTAAGTATGTCTCCGATAAGTGGGCTGTACTCTGGTCCCTGAGGTTGGAAGAGAGGGAGTAGAAATTAAATCCCCTAGAGAGGTTTTGGTATTCAAGACCAGTGGCAATTGAAGCCTTACTTCAGGGTTGAAGCCCAGGGAGACAGCAGCTATGAAGGGAAGCACTCCTGATTTCCTAAGAACTCAGGGCATGTGGAATAGAATATCTACGTGGGGACTTCCCTGGTTGTGCAGTGGTTAAGAATCCACTTGCTAATTCAGAGGACACGGGTTCAAGCCCTGGTCTGGGAAGATCCCACATGCCGCGGAGCAACTAAGCCCGTGCGCCACAACTCTGAGCCTGCACTCTAGAGCCCGCAAGCCACAACTACTGAGCCAGCGTGCCACAACTACTGAAGCCTGCACGCCTAGAGCCCATGCTTCACAATAAGAGAAGCCACCACAATAAGAAGCCCGCACACTGCAACAAAGAGTAGCTTCTGCTCACCACACCTAGAGAAAGCCCACGCGCAGCAACGAAGACCCAATGCAGCCAAAAATAAATAAATAAATTTATATATATATTTAAAAAAAGAATATGTGGCATGTCTAGGCAGAGAGGACTTCAGACAGCCTTAGAAAGCTCTCTGCTGTTCTCAAGTGGCATGGAGGAGTGGCCACATCTTACTGTGCAACCCAGAATGAGGCCTGGGAGTAACTGAGAAAAATCTGGCACTGTAGAGATCTTGCAGATAGTTTAAGGAAGATGTAGGCCATGTTTGGACCTCATGTCTGGAGATGCAATAGTCGCCTCGATGTCTTACGTGATTTTCAAAAATTTTGGCCCATGACCTACAATAGGAAAGACATTTTACATTATGGGCCAGGACCACAAAACATTCATAAAACAATATTTTTATTTTTATTTGTGGTGCTGGCTTATGTTTTCTTTCTTATTTTATTCTTTCTTGTAAGAGCGTCTGTGTGATCTACTGAATTGATGTCATAGATTGAAACCCATAGTTTGAAAAACATTCTTTAATGGATGCCAGTGGCTAGTCTTCCTGGCAGTCTCTAACTCCTCCCCACCCATGAGATGTAAACAAAGGGGAGGGAGACCTCCAAATTGACTGAGATTGGGGCCAAATGTGATTAGGTAGCATTATAAAAATGTAATCATATTTCATATACTCTTGGGTACATTGAAAAAAATTTGCATTCATTACAATACTCAGTGCTTATACTTAATAAAGAAATACATTTGAAAATCAAAATTGAGTGGAGAAGAATGTAATATCTTGCTTTTTATAAATTGCTCACAAGATTTTGAACTATTTGGTATAATTAGTGCAATACAACCCACCTAATAGTAGCTTCCTGATTCGTGGGGGAAATACATGGTTGAAAATAATCTCTTGGAGTATCAACATTGCCAACTGAAAGCTATCATAGAATGATGAGCATTTCTCCAGGAAAGAGTTGGTAATGTTCTAAAATTCTTTCAAATCAGAGGGAAATATTTTTTCTTATGCATGTTGAAGGTAAGAGTAGAGAGAGGACACTTTGCCAGTATTGGAGTAAGGGACTGGAATAGATTCACCTGTACTGTAGACCTTAGAGTTCTATATCATGTTAATTGTGCTTTCCTTTTAATGTATTTGCACTCTTTCCTTATATTTATGGCATTCTTATCTGTCACTCTCAGTGATAATAATCCCTCGGGAGAAACTGAGTCAAATTCTGCCAACAAAATTAGGTTGTTGGCATTCTATAACATTAAATCACTTCATCTTGTTGGCCGATAACCTAAAAAAATCATGGTAGGCCCAGAAACAAGTTTCTTGAGGACCCAGGAATACTGATCTAGGACAATAAGGCAAATGGGGAGAGAATTATTGATTTCTGTCTTAGTCCATTCAGGCTGCTATGCAAAAATACCATAGACTGGGTGGCATATAAGTAACAGAAATTTATTTCTTACACTTCTGGAGTCTGGGAAGTCCAAGATCATGGTGCAGCAGTTTCAGTGTCTGGTGAGAACCTGCTTCTGGATTCATAGAAGACCATCTTTTTGCTGTGTTCTCACAAGGCAGAAAGGAGAAGTGAGCTCTGATATTTCTTTTATAAGGGCTCCACCCTTATGACCTAATCTGCACCTAATGACCATCATATTGAGTGTTAGGATTTAACGTATAAATCTGGGGGCAACACATGCATTCAGTCTATAGCAATTTGCTAGTCAAGGAAGGTTATCATGTTGACACATCATTGGGAACAGTATGACCTAACCTGTAATGGCAAGGAAGTGACAGAGACACAGACTGATGGCAAGGTTGCATTTGAGCCCAAACCTCAGGCAGCCCATGAGGTCTAGGACAAAGGCCTTTAGTTTGACTCACACTCACTCTGCAGCTCTTGAGTCTTACTATAGACCTGGAAGGAGCAAGATCTTTGATGAAAAGACAATGAAATAGAAAAATTACACGTTTCCTGAGAAAACTTCTACTCTGTCCCTGTATTCCTTGTCATGTATATTTGGTTAGAAAGCCTTTACTTTTTAAAGTCAAGTATGTTACAGCTTTATAAGTATCTTGTTAAGAACAAGTATCTTGTTCTAACCAGGAAGTCACAAACTAAATCCCTCTAGGGACCAAATAGAAAACAAATAAATGGAGAAACCTGGTGTAAGAGAGAACAGAGGTGATTACAGAAAATTGGAAAAATCTATGCTCTATTTAAAAACAACCAAACACACATTTTAAAAAATCAATGTGTAGGCCTAAAAGGACAGTCTGTCACTGGATTCAGCTCTGTTCTAACCAGTTTGCCTTCAATCAAGAAACAAAGAATTCAGTTCATCTCAGAGGAGTACAATGAGATTACGAATATAGGTCAGAGTTAATACAGATCTGGCCACTCCAACTTCTGGTGACTGTGATACCAGTGTGAGAGTATCATAAAAATACAGCTTTGAGTGTGTAAGTCTAAGGCAGACTTAAAGCAGACATTGACTCAGGGCAAGGAAGGGGAAATTACTTACAGTAGGAGTGGAGGCAAGTAACATGGGTGGGGCAAGTTATATCAGCTTCACCTGGAAGCTTTTTCAAAATACACACATCCATTCATTTCTCCTCCCACGCCTAGATTTTGATATGTACCACCCCAACCAAATCGTCCTGCAAATAAGAATTATTACTATAATGGGCTGTTGTTACTGCTGATAATAGTACTTGGTATTACTCTGATGTGAGGGGAGTGCAAACAAGATTGAAAATCATTCCTTTCGAAGGTCATCTACTCCAATAAGATTTTGACTGTTTTACATTATTTCTTTTTCTCTCTAACTCCAATATCTAGTTCCAGTGAAGAATCAGAAGGAAGTCTGATCTCTTCTTGTAAAAACACTATTTCCTTCCCCTTGAGTCAGTGTTTTCTCATTAGTTCAGATATAGTTCTTGAGAAAACCCTTCAAAACATAAATCTGAAAAATTTCTCTACAGTGAATCCCCCTGTGTGCCTCCCTGCCCTCACCAGGCACAGAGAAACACTTTTATTATTTTCTCATGTACATCATATACATGCAAATGAAGTATGTATTTTTTTTAATGTGTACTATTTTAAGGCAATACAATTTGTCAGAAACTAAAAGTTCAAAATAGGCTTTTACTAGTTATACCCAGAGAGTAGAAATACAGGTGTGTGTATATGTAATAAGATGGAGAAAATGTTATTCTCCAGAATTCCAGAGACTGGAAAGGGCAGACTGGCTTTACTGGGCTGCTTACCAAGAAATAAATTCTTGAAATGGGGGAGCATCTACATCCTGCAGAGGTGTGTGTGGTGCAGGGAGAAGTTTCTAGACGAGTATGAGGTGGGGAGGCAGTGACAAAGAGACCCATAACTTTTAAAATTTTTTTAAAAATCATTTTATTTTTTATTGAAGTACAGTTGATTTACAATGTTCTGTTAATTTCTGCTGTACAGCAAAGTGAATTATATGTACATTCTTTTTAATATTCTTTTCTATTATGGTTTATCACAGGATATTGAATATAGTTCCCTGTGCTATATAGTAGAACATTGCTGTTTATCTATTCTGTATATAATAGTTTGCCATCTACTAATCCCAAATTCCCATTCCATTACTCCCTCACCCCCCCTTCCCCTTGGCAACCACAAGTCTGTTCTCTATGTCTGTGAGTCAGTTTCTTTTTCGTAGATAAGTTCATTTGTGTCATATTTTATATTCCACATATAAGTGATATCATGTAGTATTTATCTTTCTCTTTCTGACTTACTTCACTTAGTATGATAATCTCTAGGTCCATCCATGTTGCGGCAAATGGCGGCATCCATTTGCATCCATTCATCTGTTGATGGACATTTAGGTTGTTTCCATGTCTTGGCTATTGTGAATGGTGCTGCTCTGAACATAAGGGTGCATGTATCCTTTTGAATTAAAATTTTGTCCAGATGTATGCCCAGAAGTGGGATTGCTGGATCATATGGCAACTCTATTTTTAGTTTTTTGAGGGACCTCCATACTTTCTCCATAGTGACTGCACCAACTTACATTCCTGCAGAGTGTAGGAGAGTTCCTTTTTCTACACATCTTCTCCAGCATTTGTTATATGTAGATTTTTTAATGATGGCCATTCTGACTGGTGTGAGGTGGTACCTCATTGTAGTTTTGATTTGCATTTCTCTAATAATTAGTGATGTTGAGCATCTTTTCATGTGCCTGTTGGCCATCTGTATGTCTTCTTTGGAGAAATGTCTATTAGGTCTTCTGCCCATTTTTCTATTGGAGACCCATACCCCTTTAAGCCTTGGTAAAACTACAAAGCTCCTATATTATCATCACAAGTATGACTGGACTTTTAAAATGGAAAACAGTAGTGTTTATGTTATGATTCTTGAAGTCCACTTCACAGTGCAAGCTCTTTCTGTCTCTCACTTAAATTACTGCAGTTCAGTTGTGTCTTCAGAAGTTGGTATCCTTGATTCAGGCAAACTTTTCTCTCTAAAACATTTTTGCTCTGCTGCCAAATTGATGCTTCGACAGCATTAAAAAAAATTGTGCCATATTTAAAGAATAATATTGGTGACTTGTTTGCCTTACAAGGGAATGCCAAACTTCTTACCACAACATACCCATCATGACGTTGTCCCACAAACAAAGGCTTGCTGACATTTCTTGAAGGGGTCATGCTCAGTCATTCTTTTATTTTCTTTTGTTCACATTGACAAACCCAGTGTTTAATAATTCTAGGGTCAGAAATAATCCGTAGTGAAACCTTGAGCTACGTTAAGGAGGAAAAAGCAACATTGTTAGAGAATGAAGAAGACAGAGTCAAATGCAGGTGGCATTGATATCTCTAATTTTTTAACAGTTTAGTTATAAATGTTCACGTGCTCTTTATTAAAAAAATTATGAAAAGGAGTATTTGCCCTTGGTTCTTTGGATAAGAGTTGGATAATGCCTTGGCTCCATTAATTTTATGATCAAAAATCTTGTCTCATCAGTCCAGGTTGGAAATCAGACTTTTCAGCATTCCTGTTAGCAACTGTGTCTTACTTTTTCTGTATAGCCATGGCAACCAGTTCTCTGCAAGTTATTTGGGTATGGTTTACATAGGATCTCTTTTGTAGAAAAACTGCAAACAATTCGTTTCTCTTAAAAAGTGAACTGAGGAAATAAGAGTATACAATATGAGAGTATCAAACTGTATTATGTAAATGCAAATAAAATAAAATATATTCTTTCTAAAATGCCATAGGGTATTAAGAAGAGGTTAATGGGATTTACATGAATTCTCATAAATAAACCTCCTCAGGTTACCCGAGTCCTCAGAGAGCAGGCAAAGGACAGTGAACTGCAGTCTTTGACATTTAATAAGATCATTTTTTAAACTATTTTATACAGAATTCACTTAATATCACTCTTCATGAAATGATAGAAAATTTTAAAAGTTTGTTGCTTCAGCCATTGGTGTTCAGCATACAAAGTTTATTTGACCCAGTTGGATTTCACTGGTTTGTAGATAAGTAGGGTCATTCTGAGGGCAACATTATATAGTCAAATTCATGCCAGGTTATTGTCATTGAAAAATGAGAGTAATATTGTCTCTCATTTATTGGGGAGCTATGGGTAAATTGTAATCCCACTCAAATTAGAGGTTCTGTATGGTAAAAAATTGCAATATGTAGCATTCTGCATTTTATTAAGCAGTCAAAGTAAGAAGGTCATTCAGGCATTTGAATATTGAAATTTAAACACTGAAAACTAAAATAACCTTTTTTTCCCCAGAATAATTCTGATAATACAAATCATATTATCATATATAATCAATATATATATGTATTTGAAAGCTTTTCAATTTGTTTTAAGGTCACTGTTTAGATTTTTGATCTTTCTCTTTAGCTTCCTTGCCTCTTATTCTTTCTATGATCCACTGCTTTCATTTTTAAAAAATTTTATTTTATATTGGAGTACAGTTGATTTACAATGTTGTGTTAGTTTTAGGTGTACAGAAAAGTGATTTAGTTATACATATACATATATCTATTCTTTTTCAGATTCTTTTTCCCATATAGGTTATTACAGAGCATTGAGTAGAGTTTCCTGTGCTATACAGTAGGTCCTTGTTGATTATTTTATGTATAGTAGTGTGTGTATGTTAATCCCAATCTCCTAATTTATCCCTCCCCACCATCTTTCCCCTTTGGTAACAATAAGTTTGTTTTCTAAGTCTGTGACTCTGTTTCTGTTTTATAAATAAGTTCATTTGTATCATTTTTTTAGATTCCACATACAAGTGATATATGATATTTGTCTTTGTCTGACTTACTTTACATAGTGTGATAATCTCCAGGTCCATCCATGTTGCTGCAAATGACATTATTTCATTCTTTTTGATGGCTGAGTAATATTCCATTGTATATACGTATCACACCTTTTGTATCTGTTCCTCTGCTGATGGACATTTAGGTTACTTCCAGGTCTTGGCTATTGTAAATAGTGCTGCAGTAAACACTGGGGTGCATGTATATTTTCAAAGTATGGTTTTCTCCAGATATATGCCCAGGATTGGGATTGCTGGATCATATGGTATCTCTGTTTTTAGTTTTTTAAGGAACCTCCATACTGTTCTCCATAGTGGCTGTACCAATTTACATTCCCACCAGCAGTGTAGGGGGGTTCCCTTTTCTCCACACCCTCTTCAGCATTTATTGTTTGTAGACATTTTGATGATGGCCATTCTGACTGGTATGATGTGATACCTCACTGTAGTTTTGCTTTGCATTTCTCTAATAATTAGTGATGTTAAGCATCTTTTCATGTGCTTTTTAACCATCTGTATGTCTTCTTTGGAGAAATGTCTGTTTAGACTTCTGCCCGTTTTTTGATTGGGTTGTTTGTTTTTTTGATATAGAGCTGCATGAGCACTGATTTCATTTGTATACATATAAATCTATCTGTAATATGTAGCTAGTGTATCCATTTTAGAGCCTAAAGTTTTATTATTTTTGTTATTGTAGGCAGTGGTGTGTTAGTAAATGTTTAATAGTGGACTTTCTGGGGGGTAGGGAATGCCTGATTTGTAATATTTGCCGATTTCCATGGTGCAGATACTCCCACCTGGCTGATTTCAAGCTATCAAGGACCCCACTGAATGCAGAATTGGAAAGAGATGTGCAGTGGCTCACCACTATTTAGTATTTCTGCTGTACAGATACATTGGACATAAATAATCTTTAGGGCACAGATATAGTAAAATATAGTAAAATAATTAGGAGGTGGTACTTTCTGAGTATTTATTACCTTGGTTTTTAATATAATCTATTTAATTTCAAGTTAATATAATTTAATTTTTTAATAGTTGGCTGTAACTGCTGGCTAACAAGAGTCTTGACAATTTAACAACCTGCTTAATTATCCTGGTCTGAGCCTGGCTCCAGCACATCACTAATTGTAGGCAATATACCATGGTAGGGACTTTCTACAGCTAGATTTTGAATAGTTAAGCTTTGAATATGTTTACAGACTTGTCAGTTCCTTTCAGAAATCAGAATACAGAAAATTAACCAAATGAATGAGCCCTGCCCCCAGGCTGTAGCTGAAACACCAGAACCCTGCTTAGTTTGATTCTCAAATGCACTCACCTCCCCCCAACTTTGAACACCTCTGAAATTGGTATGCATCTTATAATTGAGATATGTACTTTCTCATCATTTACTTGGCAGTGTTTTTCTATGGTACCTAGAATAATGGTGCATCTTAACAAGTTATGGCATCTTAGAGTTGCTGGAATATGGCACTTTTAAAGTATGAGAAATTGCTGATTTGCCTAAGACATTGTTAGATTATTTTTTCTTATTGGAAAATGCAAGAAAGTCCCTTCATGTTCCAGGGGTTGAGTATCTTAACGTTAATTCAAAATATCTAAGTACTGTGTTAGTAAGAACAAAAAAGGCCCAATCTATCAAATGAAGGGAGTTGACATTAAAAAGTTCTAGCTCTTAAAGTCAAAACTATCATGTTCTGAGAAGAAAACATCATTATTTTTCTCCTCATCATAGCTTCAGTGTTAACATTTATTGTGTGAAGAATGAAGCATGTGCTAATCTATTACTTGTAGTAATTGGCTATATCCATTATATGTTTTAGTGATGGTAAATAATCAGTTGTTAATGCAGAAAGAGCCTGTAGGTGACATCTGAAATATAACTGAGTATTATGACCCAGAGAGAGAGAAAATTGCCTTCATTTCATCTGCTGCCAAGTCATTCCATCTTCTGATTTTAGAGAAAAGCCATGTTGATTTCATGTCAGCGCAGAGAAACAAATAGGAAGTTATATTTTCTCTCTGCCCACGGCCTGTCATGGCAAATTAGTTCACTCGTATGTGTCATCCTTGTACACATTAGTTGAATGAAAGTAGGAAAAGCAAAAGGGTGGTGCTTTTTCTGTGGAGTTTAATTGTTGGTTCATATCTTATCTTTTAATATAGAAAATAAATTTACTTTGTTTTTCTGCTTATAATGGCTATACATTACAGTGAAAATATTTGAAAACTATAGAAAACTTTAAAAATGAAAATAAAAATCATGCATAATAATCCCATCACTTACAAATAACACTTTTATGCATAACTTTTTGTGAGTATCTCTGATTTTTTCAGAGGAAAATTCTTTTTCATGTTATCACCATGTTAAGAGAACGGACATTTGTAAGGTTTTGTAAAATGCCTCCAGGAATTTGGATCTGTTTATACTCCTAACAATAGTATATGTAGAGTGCTTATTCCACTGCACCTATGCTAACACAAGATATGGTCATTTAATTTGCCAATTTAATAGCAATCACATCTCATTATTAATTTTTGTCTAATTGATTAATGATGCTCTGATTAAGGTTGAACTTCCGTGCACATGTTCATTAGCATTTATATTTTTGTGAATAGCTTGTTCATGTCCTTTGTCCACTTTTTTTTTGGTCTCTTTTTTATTTTTAACATCTTTATTGGAGTATAATTGCTTTACAATGGTCTGTTAGTTTCTGCTTTATAACAAAGTGAATCACCTATACATATACATATATCCCCATATCTCTTTCCTCTTGTGTCTCCCTCCCTCCCCCCCTCCCTATCTCACCCCTCTAGGTGGTCACAAAGCACCGAGCTGATCTCCCTATGCTACGCGGCTGCTTCCCACTAGATATCGGTTATACGTTTGGTAGTGTATATATGTACATGCCACTCTCTCACTTTGTCCCAGCTTACCCTTCCCCCTCCCCGTGTCCTCAAGTCCATTCTCTAGTAGGTCTGCGTCTTTATTCCCGCCCTGCCCCTAGGTTCTTCATGACCTTTTATTTTTAATCCCAAACTTCCTAATTATCCCTCCCCTCTCCGAATTCTCTTTTTTAAAAATGTTTATTTATTTCTTACTAGTCATCCATTTTATACACATCAGTGTATACATGTCAATCCCAATCTCCCAATTCATCACACCACCATCCTCACCCCTCGCTGCTTTCGCCCCTGGTGTCCATACGTTTGTTCTCTAGATTTGTGTCTCAATTTCTGCTTTGCAAACCGGTTCATCTGTACATTTTCTAGGTTCCACATATATGTGTTAATATACGATACTTGTTTTTCTTTTTCTGACTTACTTCACTCTGTATGACAGTCTATAGGTGCATCCATGTCTCTACAAATGACCCAAGTTCATTCCTTTTTATGGCTGAGTAATATTCCATTATATATATGTACCACATCTTCTTTATCCATTCGTCTGTTGATGGGCATTTAGGTTGCTTCCATGACCTGGCTATTGTAAATAGTGCTGCAATGAACATTGGGGTGCGTGTGTCTTTTGAAGTATGGTTTTCTCTGGGTATATGCCCAGTAGTGGGATTGCTGGGTCATATGGTAATTCTATTTTTAGTTCTTTAAGGAACCTCCATACTGTTCTC
>NC_041215.1:60044095-60045588 GCF_002837175.3 Physeter macrocephalus
AGAGTTTTATAGTGTCTGGTCTTACATTTAGGTCTCTAATCCATTTTGAGTTTATTTTTGATTAGGGTGTTAGGGAGTGTTCTAATTTTAGGTCTCTAATCCATTTTGAGTTTATTGTTGTGTAGGGTGTTAGGGAGTGTTCTAATTTCATTCTTTTACATGTAGCTGTCCAGTTTTCCCAGCACCACTTATTGAAGAGACTGTCTTTTCTCCATTGTATATCCTTGCCTCCTTTGTCATAGATTAGTTGGACATAGGTGCATGGGTTTTTCTCTGGGCTTTCTGTCTTGTTCCATTGATCTATATTTCTGTTTTTGTGCCAGTACAATATTGTCTTGATTCCTGTAGCTTTGTAGTATAGTCTGAAGTCAGGGAGTCTGATTCCTCCAGCTCTGTTTTTTTCCTCAATACTGCTTAGTCTATTCGGGGTCTTTTGTGTCTCCAAACAATTTTAAGATTTTTTGTTCTAGTTCTGTAAAAAATGCCATTGGTAATTTGATGCGGATTGCATTGAATCTGTAAATTGCTTTGGGTAGTATAGTCATTTTCACAATGTTGATTCTTCCAATCCAAGAACATGATATATCTCTCCATCTGTTGGTATCATCTTTAATTTCTTTCATCAGAGTCTTACAGTTTTCTTCATACAGGTCTTTTGTCGCCCTAGGTAGGTTTATTCCTAGGTATTTTATTCTTTTTGTTGCAATGGTAAATGGGAGTGTTTTCTTAATTTCTCTTTCAGATTTTTCATCATTAGTGTATAGGAATGCAAGATATTTCTATGCATTAATTTTGTATGCTGCAACTTCACTACATTCATTGATTAGCTCTAGTAGTTTTCTGGTGGCATCTTTAGGATTCTCTATGTATAGTATCATGTCATCTGCAAACAGTGACAGTTTTACTTCTTCTTTTCCAGTTTGTATTCCTTTTATTTCTTTTTCTTCTCTGATTCTCGTGGCTAGGACTTCCAAAACTATCTTGAATAATAGTGGCGAGAGTGGACCTCCTTGTCTTGTTCCTTATTTTAGAGGAAATGCTTTCAGTTTTTCACCATTGAGAATGATGTTTGCTGTGGGTTTCTCGTATATGGCCTTTATTATGTTGAAGTACGTTCCCTCTCTGCCCACTTTCCGGAGAATTATTATCATAAATCGGTGTTGAATTTTGTCAAAAGCTTTTTCTGCATCTATTGAGATGGTCATATGGTTTTTATTCTTTAATTTGTTTTTATGGTGTATCCCATTGACTGATCTGCATATATTGAAGAATCCTTGCATCTCTGGCATAAATCCCACTTGATCATGGTGTATGATCCTTTTAATATGTTGTTGGATTCTTTTTGCTAGTATTTTGTTGAGAATTTTTGCATCTATATTCATCAGTGATATTGGTGTGTAATTTTCTTTTTTTATAGTATCTCTGTCTGGTTTTGGTATCAGGGTGATGGTGGCCTCATAGAATGAGTTTGGGAGTGTTCCTTCCTCTGCAAT
>NC_041215.1:60045749-60047496 GCF_002837175.3 Physeter macrocephalus
TGCGGAGCACAGGCTCCGGACGCGCAGGCTCAGCGGCCATGGCTCACGGGCCCAGCCGCTCCGCGGCATGTGGGATCCTCCCAGACCGGGGCGCGAACCCGGTTCCCCTGCATCGGCAGGCGGACGCGCAACCACTGTGCCACCAGGGAAGCCCTGTTGGAAGATTTTTAATCACAGTTTCAATTTCATTACTTGTGATTGGTCTGTTCATTTTTTGTATTTCTTCCTGGTTCAGTCTTGGAAGGTTATACCTTTCTAAGAATTTGTCCATTTCTTCCAGGTTGTCCATTTTATTGGTATAGAGTTGCTTGTAGTAGTCTCTTAGGATGCTTTGTACTTCTTCCATGTCTGTTGTAACTGCTCCTTTTTCATTTCTAATTTTATTGATTTGAGTCCTCTCCCTCTTTTTCTTAGTCTGGCTAATGGTTTGTCAATTTTCTTTATCTTCTCAAAGAACCAGCTTTTAGTTTTATTGATCTTTGCTATTGTTTTTTTTTGTTTCTATTTCATTTATTTCTGCTCTGATCTTTATGATTTCTTTCCTTCTGCTATCTTTGGGTTTTGTTTGTTCTTTTTTCTCTAGTTCCTTTAGGTGTAAGGTTAGATTTTTTATTTGAGATTTTTCTTGTTTCTTGAGGTAGGCTTGTATAGCTATAAACTCCCCTCTTAGAACTGCTTTTGCTTCATGCCATAGGTTTTGGATCGTTGTGTTTTCATTATCATTTGTCTCTAGGCATTTTTCGATTTCCTGTGTGATTTCTTCAGTGATTCTTGGTTATTTAGTAACGTATTGTTTACCCTCCATGTGCTTGTGTTTTTTACATGTTTTTCCCTGTAATTGATTTCTAATCTCATAGCATTGTACTCAGAATAGATGCTTGGTATGATTTCAATTTTCTTAAATTTACTGAGGCTTGATTTGTGACCCAAGATGTGATCTATCCTGGAGAATGTTCCGTGTGCACTTGCGAAGAAAGTGTAATCTGCTGTTTTTGAATGGAATGTCCTATAATTATAAATTAATTCTATCTGGTCTGTTGTGTCATTTAAAGCTTGTGTTTCCTTATTAATTTTCTGTTTGGATGATTTGTCCATTATTCTAAGTGAGGTGTTAAAGTCCCCCACTATTAAATTAATTCTATCTGGTCTGTTGTGTCATTTAAAGCTTGTGTTTCCTTATTAATTTTCTGTTTGGATGATTTGTCCATTATTGTAAATGAGGTGTTAAAGTCCCCCACTATTATTGTGTTACTGTTGATTTCCTCTTTTAGAGCTCTTAGCAGTTTCCTTATGTATTGAGGTGCTCCTATGTAGGGTGCACATATATTTATAATTGTTATATCTTCTTCTTGGATTGACCCCTTGATCATAATGTAGTGTCCTTCCTGTCTCTTGTAACATTCTTTATTTTAAAGTCTATTTTATCTGATATGAGTATTGCTACTCCAGCTTTCTTTTGTTTTCCATTTTCAGGGAATATCTTTTTCCATACCCTCACTTTCAGTCTGTATGTGTCCCTAGGTCTGAAGTGGGTCTCTTGTAGACAGCATCTAGATGGGTCTTGTTTTTGTATCCATTCACCGTGCCTCTGTCTTTTGTTTGAAGCATTTAATCCATTCACATTTAAGGTAATTATCAGTATGTATGTTACTATTACCATTTTCTTAATTGTTTTGGGTTTGTTTTTGTAGGTCCTTTTTTTCTCTTGTGTTTCGCACTTAGAGAAGTTCCTTTAGCATTTGTTGTA
>NC_041215.1:60047781-60075804 GCF_002837175.3 Physeter macrocephalus
TTCATTTCTTTTCATTCTTTTTTCTTCATTGTATTCCACAGCAGTGAATTCCACCATTCTGTCTTCCAGATCACTTAACCGTTCTTCTGCCTCAGTTATTCTGCTATTGATTCCTTCTAGTGTAGTTTTCATTTCAGTTATTGTATTGTTCATGTCTGTTTGTTTGTTCTTTAATTCTTCTAGGTCTTTGTTAAACATTTCTTGCATCTTCTATATCTTTGCCTCCATTCTTTTTCCAAGGTCCTGGATCATCTTGACTGCCATTATTCTGAATTCTTTTTCTGGAAGATTGCCTATCTCCATTTCATTTAATTGTTTTTCTGGGGTTTTATCTTGTTCCTTCATCTGGTACATAACCCTCTGCCTTTTTGTCTTGTGTATCTTTCTGTGATTGTTCATTTTTTTTTTTGGATTCTATATATATGTGCTACATATGGTATTTGTTTTTCTCTTTCTGACTTACTTCATTCTGTATGACAGACTCTAGATCCATCCAACTCACTACAAATAACTCAATTTCGTTTCATTTTATGGCTGAGTAATATTCCATTGTATATATGTGCCAAATCTTCTTTAACCACTCATCTGTCGATGGACATTTAGGTTGCTTCCATGTCCTGGCTATTGTAAATAGTGCTGCAATAAACATTGTGGTACATGACTCTTTTTGAATTATGGTTTTCTAAGGGTATATGGCCAGTAGAGGGATTGCTGGGTCGTATGGTAGTTCTATTTTTAGTTTTTTAAGGACCCTCCATACTGTTCTCCATAGCGGCTGTATCAATTTACATTCCCACCAACAGTGCAAGGGGGTCTTTGTCCACTTTTATTTTAGAATAGTTACATTTTATATGGTGACATAGAAAACGTCTCTATGTTTTCATATAAACACTCTTGCCTTGTATATTTCAAATATTCTTCCTAGTTTTTTTTAAAAATAGGTTTTTTTTCAATTATTAAAGCAATAATGTTCATGATGCAAAGTTTAGAAAGTATGAAATGTAGATAGACAAAATAAAACTCATAATAATCCTTCTGCCTAGATAGAAGTATTTGTTTACAATTTGGGGATTTTTTTCCTTTTGGCCTTTGCTTTCACACATTCACATACACTCTCTATTTACAAATTCAAATCTGTATGTTACGTTTTTATTCAGATTTTTAAAGACTGTATCATGACCAATTATAAAAGTGCTATTTCCTTATCTTGATTTTAGTCCCTCCAAATGCAGACCTAGAGACAAGGACTCGGGTGTGGGTGTCCATCTCACACATAGAACAGATGGCAAAGCCGAAGCCTGATGAGCCAAATGGTGGAGATACAATGAGCCACTTTTAGATCAGAGAGTTGATTACTCACCTACACAGCAAAAGGAAGAATAAGCCAGAGGAGTCAACTCCCCTTGGTCCTTGTCCCATACACTGAAGCAAAAGGACCCAGGAGACTGTAACACGAGTTGTGGTCCAAGCCTAGACTGCTACTGGCAGTTTTATATTCTGCAGCTCTAGTCTGATAGGGCCAGAGCAGAAGGTCCCATGCCTCATCTGAATGCAGAAAGTGGTGGGAAATCATCTTACCGTAGTCAATAGGAAGATGAGTTCGAGATAGCCTAATATCAGCTCCTTCCAAGACCTCCCATCTTCTAGTGTGCTAGATGGAATACAAAGTTCTCCACTGAAATGGCTGTGTTGCAGTTCAAGCATTTACCTATAGGGATACCTGCAAGATTGCCAGGTGCCACAGTTGAGCTGTTTTCCTACAGCTATAGAAAGTGATCCCAGGTAACAAAAGAAACAAAATGGGGAAAGGGAAACATGGAAGAAAAACCAATAAAGTGTGCATGAACGAATTGGTTACCACTGTGGGCAACTGTGGCTCACTCCCTGGGGAGGACTTCTGGGGAACTGTATAGACTGTGCCTCAGACGTGCTATGGGACAGAGAAGCTGAGGTCTTTATCCCCCACCCTTATCCCTCATTGGTTGTGGGTTGCCCATCACCGACGCCCTGGCCTTTCTAGAAGGTTTTGTATGTTGGTTAAGCAAGTTGCAAAGGAGCAGAGAAAACCCTTGGGCAGAGAAGTTGGAGGCCTTGAGATTGGGATGTCAGCAATTTGGAAATTATTTGCTGCAGCTGCATGTGAACTCAGAGGTGGGCAGAAAGGATATGAGCCTCATCTGCCACAGTGCAGAACGTTGAGAAAACTAAGCATTATAAAAAAGAGATAAACACTTCCATTTCTATGAGGTAATTTTGTTAATGTCCCAATCATATTTCTCTGAGCTTTCTTCAATGATTATATGATACTGCATGTTCAATGTTGCTTTCTATTTTTTTAAAAACCTTATACCATTTTATAATAATTTACTCATATTACCACAGGCATACCTCAAAAATATTTCAGGTTCAGTTCCAGACCGCAATAATAACGCAACTATCGCAGCAAAGCAAGTCACATGAATTTTTTTGTTTCCTAGTGCATATAAAGGTTATCTTTATACTATATTGTAGTTTATTAAGTATGCAATAGAGCATCATGTCTAAAAAACAACATGCATACCTTAAATAAAAAATACTTTATTGCTAAAAAATGCTAACATCATCTGAACCTTCAGCGAGTCGTAATCTTTTTGCTGGTGGAGGGTCTTGATGGCTGCTGACTGATCAGGTTGTTGATGGGTGGGGTGGCTGTGACAATTTCTTAAAATAAGACAATGAAATTTCCTGCATTGATTGACTCCTCCTTTCACGATGATTTGTCTGTAGTGTGCAATGCTGTTGGATAGCATTTTACCCACAGTAGGATATCTTTCAAAATTAGAGTCAATCCTCTCAAACCTTGTTGCTGCTTTATCAACTAAGTTTATGTAATATTCTAAATCCTTTGTTGTCATTGCAACAATCTTCACAACATCTTCACCTGGAGTAGATTCCAACTCAACAAACTACTTTCTTCGCTCATCCATGAGAAGAAACTCCTCATTAAGTTTTATCGTGAGATTGTAGCAATTCAGTCACATCTTCAGGCTCCACTTCTCATTCTAGTTTTCTTGCTGTTTCCACCACATCTGCAGTTACCTCCTCCCCTGAAGTCTTGAATCCCTCCAAATGATTCCTGACGATTGGAATCAACATCTTCCAAACTCCTGTTAATGTTAATATTTTGACTTCCTCCCATGAATCAAAAATGTTCTTAAGGGCATCTAGAGTGGTAAATAGTTTGCAGAAGGTTTTCAGTGTGGTTTGCCCAGATCCATCAGAGGAACCATTATTTATGGCAGCCATAGCCTTACAAAATATGTTTCTTAAGAATAAGACTTGAGGGCTTCCCTGGTGGTGCAGTGGTTGGGAGTCTGCCTGCTGATGCAGGAGACATGGGTTCGTGCCCCGGTCTGGGAAGATCCCACATGCCGTGGAGCTGCTGGGCCCATGAGCCATGGCCGCTGAGCCTGCGCGTCTGGAGCCTGTGCTCCGCAGCAGGAGAGGCCACAACAGTAAGAGGCCTGCATGCCGCAAAAAAAAAAAAAAAAAAAAGAATAAGACTTGAAAGTTGAAATTACTCTTTAGTCCATGGGCTACAGCATGGATGTGATGCTAGCAGGCATGAAAACAATAAGAATCCCATTGTCCATCTCCCTCAGAGCTCCTGGGTGACCAGGTGCTCATTGTCAATGAGCAGTAATATTCTGAAAGGAATCTTTTTTTTTTCTGAGCAGTAGGTGTCAACAGTGAGCTGAAAATATTCAGTAAACCATATTATAAATGGATGTGCTGTTATCCAGGCTTTGTTGTTTCATGTATAGAGCACAGGCAGAGCAGATTTAGCATAATTCTTAAGGACCCTAGGATTTTTAGAATGGTAAATGAGCATTGGCTTCAACTTAAAGTCACTAGCTGCACTGGCTTCTAACAAGAGAGTCAGCTATTCCTTTAAAGCATTGAAGCCAGACATTGACTTCACCTCTTTGCCTATGAAAATCCTAGATGACATCTTCTTCCAATAATTTAAGACTGTCTACATTGAAAATCTGTTGTTTAGTGTGGCCTCCTTCATTAATTATCTTACCTAGATCTTCTGGAAAACTTGCTGCTGCGTCTATATCAGCACTTTATGCTTCACCTTGCTCTTTGAAGTTATGGAGATGGTGTCTATCCTTAAACCTCATGAACCATCCTCTGCCAGCTTCAAACTTTCTGTGGCTTCCTCATTTCTCCCAGGCTTCATAGAATTGAAGAAAGTTAGGACCTTGCTCTGGGTTAGGCTTTGGTTCAAGGGAATGTTGTGGTTGGTTTTATCTTCTATCTAGACCACTAAAACTTTCTCCATATCAGCAATAAGGTTGTTTTGCTTTCTCATCATCCATGTGTTCACTGGAGTAGCACTTTTACTTTCCTTCAAGAACTTATTCTTTGCATTCACAACTTAGCTAACTGTTTGGTACAAGAGGCCTAGCTTTCAGCTTATCTTGGCCATTAACGTAACTCCTCACTAAGCTTAATCATTTCTAGCTTTTGATTGAAAGTGAGAAGTGTGCGACTCTTCCTTTCACCTGAACACTTAGAGGCCATTGTAGGATTATTAACTGGCCTAATTTCAATATTGTTGTATCTCGGGGAATGGGGAGGCCAGAGGAGAGGGAGAGAGACAGGGAACAGCCCGATGGAGCAGTCAGAGCACACATTACACTTATCCATTAAGTTTGATGTCTATATGTGTGGTTTGTGGTGCCCCAAAACAATTACAACAGTCAAATCAAGTATGAGTAATCACAGATCATCATGACAAATATAATAATAATGAAAAAGTTTGAAATAGTATGAGAATTACCAAAATGTGATGCAGAGACAAGAAGTGAGAAAATGCTGTTGGAAAAATTGTGCAGGTGGACTTGCTCTAGCAGGGTTACCGCAATAAAATGAGGTATGCTTTTAGAAATGCTTTGTGAACATATTTTTCTCCATGGAGATTAAAGTTTATTTGGAGATCAGTACACACAAAACAGAATTATTAAAGTAACACAGTAAATTATAGAATTATTGTTCAAAAGTTATGTGAACATTTGGTTGAGATCATAAGTTTAAAAGGGAGATAGGATTGTGGAAGTGTCAAGAAAGGTTTCAATGTGAGGAAGAATTTTAAGGTGAATGTTGAAAGACTAAATAGAAAATAGCTCAGATGTTTAGGAGAGTATCAGCTAAATTAAATCAGGTACAGCATGAGTACAGATTCTGAAACACAGTGAAGCAAACTCTATTAGGAGGCTGTGGTAGGCAGAATAATTCCCACCCCCCCAAAAAAAAGGTGTCCACTTCCTAATCCCCAGAACCTGTGAATATGTTACCCTGTATGGCAAAGCGCAGTTTAAGTCACAGATAGAAGTAAGGTTGTTAATTAGCTGACCTTAAAATAGGGAGATAGTTTGGATGGTCCAGATGGGGCCAATATTACCACAAGCGTTCTTAAAATTGGAAGACAGAGGCAGAAGAGTAGTCAGAGTGATGTGTTGAGGTGGGAGAAGGACTTAGACTGCCATTGCTGGCTTGAAGATAGAGGAAAGGTGTGGGGGAAAGGGGAAGCACAAGCCAAGGAACATGGGTGAATTCTAGAAGTTGAAAACGGCAAGGAGACATTTTCCCATAGAGCCTCCAAAAAGGAACACAGCCTGTGGACACATTGATTGTAGCCCAGTGAGAGTCCAGATTGATTGTGACTGGAAAGTAATGAGTCCTTTAATTTACATATTTGATTTTTTTTTCAACCAAGAAAGTTGTTCTTGCCTATTCCTCTATTCCCATCATTAGTGTCCCTTCACAAAGTTGTTAGTTACATATCTGTTGCCTGGGTGTTATCTTTCCATTTTTACTTATAAAAATCTTTTCTCGCACATTCTAAGAGAGGTTCTCAATTTTGGCTTCCACATCTCTTATTTTCCATGGAGTCAACTACATTCAGTTGTTACATTTTTATATTTCCTTGTAAAACTTTATCACACCCTTTCCTCCATCCTGTCTCTTTAAAACCCATATTCTGTCATCTTCTCCCCCAAATTATTCTCCTTTCTTCTGGATCTTTTAGTAAGTTATTTTTAGAGGCTTGCATTTCCTTTCCCCTGTTAGGATGATAACCCCTGTCATTTGTTATGAGTGACTTTTCACTGACTGCTTACCCTCCACCTACCTCCCCCTTCCCCTTATTTTTCCTTTCTACCCAGTGGAATTTATATAATGAGAGAACTATTCAGTTGTAATATTTTCCGATAAGATGAATTCATGAAATATGCTTAACCAACTCTCTAAGCGGTAACACAGAAAAGTACAGAATGAGTGAGAAGTATGTGATTACGGGGTTTGGACAAATAGCTTAAAAGAGAGACAGATGACATGGGTGGGGAAGAAAGGCTTCATAGTGGAGAAGAAATTTAAGTTGTTCATTGAAGGGCTAAGTTGAAAATGGCTCAGAGGTTCTCAGGTGAATCAGATAATACAGACCTCTGGTTCTCTATGAATAGAAGTACTGAATGTCCTTCTGAAATTCAGTCAGAACTTGTCATTCTAGCCTGCTCATTTCTTAACATGTTTACCTTACTATTTAACTAAAAAACACAACGAATGGTTTAAACAGCAGAATTCATGAATTAGATAAGAAATTTGAAGAAATTACCCACATGTGGTTTTCATAAAATTGTGTAGTGAGGTACCGCTCCTGTGTTTTAATGTTGTGTGTGGTTTTGTTTTGTTCTAACCCTTGTGGCAAATTTTTTTCTACCCCTTCTCACTTTCGCTTATTCCCTGGATTTTTAGCCTAGAATTCTGTTTTTATTGTCATTTCAGGGCTCCTTGTCCCATGTGATAGGATATTTTAGATATAGTCACAGAGTCAGTGGGTGGCTTGATTCATTTCCCTGATCTTTATATTCTGTCTGTGACCTCTTACCTTCCTCATCCCACAGCTTGCTGAAAACCAAAGCCATAGGTGGTAGCTGGTAACCGTTTTCGTTTAGCTTCCTTGCTGAAGACTGTGTTAAGACGGCACCTCCAACTCCTGTCCTCAATGAGCCAGGTTCCCCTTTTCATAGGGGAACCTTCTTAAATGATAAGGGCTGAACTTCGAGAGCAGTCCCTGTGACCAGCACTCAGCAGGGCCAGGGCCTCCGTTGTTTTTATTGCTTTTTGAGTTTGTTTTATTTCCACTAAAAAGAGGTGTTTATCTAGGTTTTGTGCCTATCTCTTTTCATTTCTTTATTTTAATACTCTGTTTCTCTGTGTTTGAAGTACAGATGGCTTATTCAAGTATAAATTTCTACTATTTTGACTAGAACTCTTACCTTTGTTTTAGAAGGTGTTTGTAGACTCTCAATATTTACCTTCAGTATTTGGTTATACATGCATTTGAGAGTAAAGTTATATCTTTTTGGCACAGACATACACCAGATACCATGTTGACCTGGTGTGCTTGGTGCCTGTTGGGCTCTCTCCTAGATTTGTTAAGTCTATGATTTTTTGCTTCATTTCTAAGCATCATAGACCAAAACAGCACAGATAAATCTTCCTTCTGGCTAACAGTGACTTTCTGTTTTGGAGGGGTGGGGGTGTTCTAAACAGTTTGCTATTCCTCTGTTGTCATTTTGTTAGGAACACTTCCTACCTCTCCCCTACCAAGGAAACCAAAGGAAAGGAATTAATTTGTTTTAGTTACTGTGACCATCTTGGATTATCTGAGTCAATCTCACTTAAGGAGCGTTGTGCTTTCAACAGTTGACTCTCTGTTGGGCCAGTTAGAGCAGTGCAATTCTGCAGCTAGAGTGAAGAGGAAACCAGGTTTAACCACATTTCAGCATTAAGCCAGGATGCGCCCCCCCCCTTTTCTTGCTGCTATGAAGTGTCCTGCCGAAGACATTTAGGTTGTGCTACTTCTTTGCCCTTCAGCCACCAGGAGGTGTGTTCTGCCTTTCCTACCGGTCTGCTATCTTAGAAGCCTAGTGGTTCATGTCGGGTTTATGCATTGCAACCACAGACAATTTTCCTTTTATAAAGGTTTTGACGCTTTCTTTTCTGATGCATAACTTATTGTCTTTCCTATGATGCTGATTTACTTTCTCGTTTAGAGGGTCTTTTGTTTCCCTGCTTAAGCAGGTTCCTTTATGATGTCCTCCCTGACAACATCTTATCTGGGCTGAGTGCCAGAGAATAGAAGAGGGGTTAGGCTGGGGAGTCAAATAACAACACCATTAACATTATTATTACAACAGCAACAGAGTAAACCTTTTAGAGGTTTGTCAGTGTTGCCCCAGCATCAGCTTTATCTCCTCTATTCATCTCAGTCTCCTTTGATCCTCACAATAGTTCAGAGTCAGGAGGGGAACACTGTTTTCTCCAGGCTACAGATGAAGGTCCTGAAGCTCACAGAGGAAAGGTGACTTGTTGAAATCAGAACTAGTAAGTATCAGAATAGGAACTAGTATCCTGTGCTTGTTCCAGCAATATTTGTTGAGATACAAGCTGCACAACATGGAGCTCCTTTACACGATGGTGAGGATTCTACAGTAGCACGGACATAATTAAAAATGGGTTATTTTTCCACTTCCAGAGCCTATTTGTACCTATTTGCAAATGGACACATCTCTGAAAATAGGTACATGTATCTGTTTTATGTCTGTCTGCCCTGGTGGTGCTTGACTTTGATCATAACCTGGAATGAGAGACAATGTGTATTAACTATATTTCTGCCATTTTTCATTATTTTGGGGATACCATTATATTTGGAAATTCTAACAAAATTGTGTATCAACTACTTGTATGAAGAACCTGTGAAAACAAGTTTTGGCAGGTAACGGTGTACCCTACTTGTAAGCTATTCACCTAGAATTATTGTATATCCTTCAATAAATGACTTTTTGGTAAGACCTTAAATTCTTTGGGAATTACTTTTTCTGTCTTAAAAAGAGCTAGTAATAAAAAGAAATGACCTATCGAACCATGAAAAGACATGGAGGAAACTTCAATGCATATTGATGTGAAGGATGCCAGTATGAAAGGGCTACATACAGACTGTGTGATTCCAACTATACAGCATTCAGGAAAAGGCAAAACTATGGAGACAGTAAAAAGGTCAGTGGTCACCAGGGATTCATGGGGAGGAGGAGGCGGAGGAGGGGAATAGGTGAAGCCCAGGGCATTTTTAGGGAAGTGAAACTATTCTGTATGATACAGTAATGGTGGATATATGACACTGCATTTCTCAGAACCTATAGAACTATACAACACAAAGAGTGGGCCCTAATGTAAACTATGGATTTTGGCTAATAATTATATATCAATATTGTTTATCAATTGTAACAAATGTTCCACACTAATGCAATGTATTACTAATAAAGGAAACTGTGTTTTGGGGGGAGGAGAGAATGTATATGGGAATTCTCTGTACTTAATTTTTCTATAAACTTAAAGCTGCTCAAAAAAGCCTTATAATTAAAAAAAGGTGATGTTCCTTGTGACCTATAATACATATGGAGACACTAGAAGTTCTAAGGGCCTCCTCTCTGCAAAAGGTGTCCAACCCTTAGGGAAAGTACACACATGAGTCTCTCTGTATATATTTATTAAGGTTACAAAAGCTTTGTGTTAGGACCCTCCTTTGTTCATTTCTCTAAACGTTCTAAAGAGTTTCTTTTTCTTCAGTCTGAAATTTCTCTAATCTTGGTCTTGGCTGAAGGGTAAATTCTAAAGGGAATGTGAGATTCAGTTTCTTCAAATATGAGTTATGAGACTGAGAGAATAATAAAAAACACTGAAGTTATTTTCTTGTATTTAGCCCATAGGCATTTTAACACTCCTAAATCATGAATAACTGCAGTTAAACATCCAGTTTTGCAAGTGCAAATCTCTTAGACCGCGGTTTAGGGCTTCCCTGGTGGCGCAGTGGTTGAGAGTCCGCCTGCCGATGCAGGGGACGCGGGTTCGTGCCCCGGTCCGGGAGGATCCCACATGCTGTGGAGCGGCTGGGCCCGTGAGCCATGGCCGCTGAGCCTGTGCGTCCGGAGCCTGTGCTCCGCAACGGGAGAGGCCACAACGGTGAGAGGCCCGTGTACCGCAAAAAAAAAAAAAAAAAAAAAAAAAAAAAAAAAAAAAAAAAAAAAAAGAAAGACTGCGGTTTAAAAAAAACAACCCCTCTGGGAAATCTTTGGCTTGGTTCTTTGGTATCAAAAACTTCTTTTAGATGCAGTGACTATAGTTGTGCAAGAAGAGAGACTACTTTTAAAATTTATGTGAATGAAGGTATAAGAAATTGCATGTTTTATATCCAGCTTGATATAAAATTTCATCTGTACTAAAGACATTGTTGGCAGAAGAAAATAATACTATAAAGTTTATGCCTTTCTGCATCTTCATTTCTTATGTGGTATTTAGTCTGTTTTACTTTTCATTTGAACCCACAGGTACATTAAAATTCTCTAGCAGCACAATGCTACATAAGGTGATGGTCAGCATTAGTCAACAATGAGAAGAGTGAAGCTTTCCTAGCAGAGCATTGCACATATGCAAGCCTCCAAAATTGTTGTTTTGTTGATCAATAACCTATGTGATTGTAAGAATGTGTATATATGTGTATATTATGTACAGGAGCTTTAAAAGCAACATTTGAGGGACTGACTCTATTACTAAGCAAGGGCCAGAGCCCCAGAGTGGGTTTTTTTTTTTTTTTTTTAATAAATTTATTTATTTATTTATTTATTGGCTGCATTGGGTCTTCATTGCTGTGCGGGGGCTTTCTCTAGTTACGGTGAGCAGGGGCTACTCTTTGTTGTGGTGTGCAGGCTTCTCATTCCAGTGGCTTCTCTTGTTGTGGAGCACGGGCTCTAGGCACGCAGGCTGCAGTAGTTGTGGTGCGTGGGCTCAGTAGTTGTGGCTCGCAGGCTCTAGAGCGCAGGCTCAGTAGTTGTGGTGCATGGGCTTAGTTGCTCTGCGGCATGTGGGATCTTCCCGGACCAGGGCTTGGGCCCGTGCCCCCTGCATTGGCAGGCAGATTATTAACCACTGTGCCACCAGGGAAGTCCCCCCAGAGTGGTTTTAACTAAGCGAGTTCATTGACGGAAATTGGCTAATCTTTGCTTATTGGAATTTGTTTTATAGTTTTTGCAAGGACATAATCCTTGTTCAAAAGAATTGCCCCTTGATAGAAGTTGGACTAACTATGGCTCATGGGCTAAATATGGCTCACAGTCTCTTTTGTGTATAACCCATGGCCTCTTTTTGTACATCCCATAAGCTAAGAATAGTTTTTACTTTTTTAAAGGGTTAAAAAAATTACACAGAAACCATTATGTAGTCCAGAAAACCTAAAATATTTTTATCTGCCCCTTTACCTGAAAAAGTTTGCCAGCCTCTGTCTTAGAAAATAGAAACTTGTAGGTCCAGTCCTTGTTTCCTATAACTAGATTAATTTAATTAGCTCTTATCTCTGCTCCTTTCCACAAAAACAGCTGGGATAAGTTACTTGAAGCTTTTTAAAATCTCCTCTATTGAAGGACTTTTAGTGTGTTCCTATTGCTCATATTATTAATGAAGTCTTTGAGTTGGCCTACTAATTAGCATCCTCTTCTCAACCCATGTCCTGAATAAAGTCTTAACTAAAACAGTGGGGTGGTAGATGAAGGCCAAGTATCACCTTCATCACTGCTGAAGGCTACCTTTGGGGCTGTATGAGGAAGCAGTGTGGAACCAGTGCCAGACTCTCCGTGTGAAGAGTACAAGATGGTATGGACCCCTGTAGGCAGCTTCTTGAGGGGAAGGGGATAAAAAAGGGCAGAACTGCACTGAGCAGTCCCAATTTATTCTTAAATTTACCGACCACAGAGGGCAATATTCCTCAAAAAAGAAGAAATGAGTAATGAGAAACCAGGGGTCAAATACTATACATGCTTTAGATTCACACTGAAGAAAATCTTATGGGTAGGGAAGAAGTATTGATACTTCTCCCTGAAATAGTAATCTTCAAATCCTGAACAGAGTCTGCAAGCCATGTCATCCTTCTCTTTTTTCCCCCATCCACCTCTCCAATTTTACTTCTTATTACTTTCCTTTACTTCAGTATACATAACTACATTAAATTATTTGCTATAGCTGGTCTCTGTATCTTGACTCTTGTCATATCCTAGTTAGTGATGTCCTTCTCCTGCAGTCTACATCCATCCTTTGTATAAAACCTCAGTTCAGAATTGACTTTTTCCAGGGACTACCTGCAGTTTAAACAGCAAAACAGTTTGTTCTATTCTCTGTCTTCTATTGTGTATCCTTCCATTTCCTAAATTTTCATGTTAATATGGTACCATGTTTTAGTAACAAGACCCATGGATTAAGGATTGGTGGTGTTTTAGCCACCATTTCTTATGTGCTAGGTACAACGCTGAGTGCTTTTAACACATTCTCATTTAATTTTCACAATAGTCCTAATGGAGTAGATTATAAGTAGGTCACACATTTTGTAATACAATGTACTGTGCAAAAATGAGGACTGTGATTAATAAGGTTGTAGATCCGTCTCCTAAAATATTTATATACTTATTTTTCTTTTAAAAAAAGTTTTATTTTGTATTTGGAGTTTATTTGATTTACAATGTTGTGTTACTTTCAGGTATACAGCAAAATGATTCAGTTATTCATATACATATAACTACTCTTAAAATTCTTCTCCCATTTAGATTATTATATACATACTTATTTTTCTTAGTAGATTTCAAGGTTCTCAAGGAAGGAGGTAGTGGCTCCTCCTGTTTTATGGTTTCCATCATATTTAGTGCATTGTTCTGAAGAAAAGTGGATGTTCAGTATATTTCTGTCTCCAGTACAGTTAAATTAATAATAAAAGGAATAAAAATAAGAATTATTTTTAATAAGTTCTACAAACCAGCTGGGAGTTAATGGTGTGGCAGAGGAAAGGAATAAATCTTGAAAATAAAATCAGCAAAAGCTGTGTAGATTTTTCTTCTTCTTTAGCTTGTTAAAATGCAAAATGTCAAATTAAAACAAGCTTAGAAAGAGTAATAAAATGATCCCTCATAACCTGCCATTAAGCTTCAACTCTTATCAACCCATGGTCAATTTTATTTCAGCTATACCTCACCCACCCTAGATCAATTTGAAGAAAATTTCAGGCATCATAATCAGTTTCTGTGAATATTTCAGTATGTCTTTGTAAAAGATGAGAACTCTTCTTTTTTAATTGAAGCATAATTGATTTACAATATTGTGTTAGTTTCAGGTGTACAGCAAAGTGTTTCAGTTATGTATTTTTAGATTATATTCTATTATAGATTATTACAAGATATTGAATATAATTCCCTGTGCTATACAGTAAATCCTTGTTGCTTATCTCTTTATGTATAATAGTTTGTATCTATAATCCCGTATTCCTAATTTGTCCATCCCTTCCTCCCTCTCCCCTGTGGTTACCGTAAGTTTGTTTTCTATATCTGTGACTGTGTTTCTGTTTTGTAAATAAGTTCATTTGTATTATTTTTAGATTCCACAAACTATAGTATTTGTCTATCTCTGTCTGACTTACTTCACTATGTATAATATTCTCTAGGTCCGTGTGGGTTGCTGCAAATGGCAATATTTCATTCTTTTTTATGGCTGAGTAATATTCCATTGTGTATATATATCTTCTTAAGCCAGTCATCTGTTGGTGGGCACTTGTGTTGTTTCCGTACCTTGACTGTTGTAAATAGTGCTGCTATGAATATTGGGGTGCATGTATATTTTTGCATTAGAGTTTTTGTTTTTTCTGGATATATATATATACCAAGGAGTGGAATTGCTGGATCATACAGTAGTTCTATTTTAAGTTTTTTAAGGAACCACTGTACTGTTTTCCATAGTGGCTGCACTAATTTACATTCCCATCAACAGTGTACAGTGGTTCCCTTTTCTCCACACTCAGATGAGGGCTCATTTTTAAAACAAAATGACAATTGCATTATTGTCCAAAAATTTAACAGTTCTTTAATATCATCAATTATCCAGTTAATGATTGAGTTTCTCTAGTTGTACACAATTTATTTCAAGGTTAGTTTGCGTCAGGATCTGAGTAAGATCAGTACAGTGTAATTGGCTTACACATTGCTTAAATCTCTTTTAATTCATAAATTATGCTCTCTCTCCCACTCCCTCCCTCCTTGCAACTATTTTTTTTTCCAAAGAAGCTGGGTCATATGACTTTGGATTCTCATACTGTGGACTTTGCTGATTTCATCCCATAATGTCCTTTACCATGTTTCTTTGTCCCTTGTATTTTTGTAAATTGATGGTTATATCTAGAGGCTTGATCAAATTCAGGTTCAAACATTTTATCAGTAGTGTTTAAGTGGTATTAAGTACTTCTATCAGGAATTTTTCTTCTCTTTTGTTATGTTAGCAGCCATTGGTAATCATTGCTGAAATCCATTAACTCATTAGGGATTATAAGATGGTGGTATTCTAATATACCATTCCTTCTTTATTTGCTGGAATATTTCTGTAAAGAGAAACAGCACCGCATTAACTGTAAGGCTACTCTGAAATATATTTATCTACTCTGAGGTAAACACTTAATGCACTCTTTTGACTTACTATTTTTCAAAATAATGAATCCCTTCACTAACCTTCTTTGAAGGTGACCAACAAGATTTTTTTTTTTGAGATTCATTATGAACTTGTGAATTTAAACATATTTGTGTTTCAGTTGGTTTCAATATTCTTACTGATATTCAAATTTTCCTATCTTTGGCTAATGGGAGCTTCGTCAAGTTGGTTCCTGAATCTTTTTAGTAATTTTGATAACTTTTTTGCTTTCTAGTATGACACAATTTTCCAGATTAATCTTTAATATTTTCTTGCAAGACCTGAAATCAGTCTTCTCTCCAAAGAGCCCTGGATTCTTTTGGTGGAAAATATTAAGAGACTGTGATCTGGGCAATGGGGTGTTAATTATGACAGGGTTGGTCATTGGGCATTGTGTAAAGGCTTATTCAGATAGTCAAGTGAGGAAATATACAGTTTTGAAAATAAGCAGTAACTCTCTTTTCCCGTGTCAAAAACCTCATTATATAAAACACTAGCATACTAATTTTCTTTACAATTCAGACAACAGTCTTAGAATAATATCACCACTAATATCTATACTATGATTACTAGAAATAGTTAAAGTTTTAAAAATTTCTTTTACAGTTCTTTCTGCCCTTAAAGCAAATATCTCTAGGAATGTATAACTAAATAATTCCTTTCTGTATAGTTACACCATCAATTTGAGGTAGTTTATTTATTTCAAATTTTAAGCTACTGTCTTTTATTATAAAATTGACATAGTTTTATAATTATATATAATATTTACATGGTTCCAAAGTCAACTGTATAAAAACAAGATTTAACCAGGAAGATCTAGCTTCTATCCTCATGTCCTTCACCCTATTTTCTTCTTCCCTTTTAAGTAACCACCAAACGTTTGTGGTTTATCCTTCCATTTTTAAAATCCTTCCACTTTTAAGTATGTGTGTGTGTATATGTATGTGTGTGTATTTGTACTGACCCTTTACTTAGATAAATAGATTAATTTACATAACTTTCTCTACCTTGCTTTTTCTACTGTACAGTATAAACTGGGAATCACTGCATAGAAATATGAAGAGAGATTCCTTATTCCTTTTCACAGCTGCATAATGCTCCACTAGTGAATATTTGAAAGCGTATTCAATCAGTCTGTTACTGATGTATGTTTCTGCTTTTTTCGCTATTACAAACAATACTTCCATAGATAGCCTTGTAAAAAGTTCTGTTTTTACCAGGGCATCTTTGGGGTAGATTCCTGGAAAAGGGTGCTGAGTCAGAGGCTAAATGTAAAATTTCTTTTGGATTACTAGTGTTAAATTCCTCTCCAGAGGGATTATTTATATTTTGCATTCCTATCAGCAATACGTGAAAATGCCTGTTTCTTCAGAACCTTGCAACTTTTGGATTTTTGCTGAAATTGTGTCTCATTTAGCTTTAAATTCCTATTACCTTATTATGAGAGAGATTGATCATCTTTTCAAATGAGTAAGGGTTATGTGAATTTCTTTTTGGGTGAACTGTCTTTCCATATCTCTGGTCCATATTTTTTTTTTTCCTTTTTGAGTTGACTTTTTTTCTTTCTATATTTAGAAGCTTTCTCTACATTTAGAAAACTAAACTTTTAGGATATAATTTGCAAACATATTCTCCCAGTATATCTGTCTTTTTACCTGGCTTAAGTTGTTGAATGTTTTACCACAAAAATATTATCATGAAATTTTTCAATCTTTTAATTACGTTACTGGATTTTGTGTCATAGTTAGAGAACTTTTTCCAATTCAGATAACAAAGCTATTCACCCATGCTTCCTTGAGTACTTATATAATTTTTTACATTTCAAGTCTCTGATGGAATTTCTACGTTTTATAGTTGAGGAATGTATCAAATTTTATACTTGTAGCTCTATGACAACAGCCTTTATTTAAAAGTCCATTTCCTTACTGATTTCTTAGCCACTTTCCCTCATACTAAAAATTCCATAAGCAGTTAAATCTGTATCTGGATTTTCTGTTTCACGTTATTGGTTTGTATGTCTACTCAAACATGAATAACACATCAACTTAAGTATTGAGGCTTTATGATATCTTTTAGTATGTGGTTGTACTAGATCTCCTTCATTCTTTTTCACAGTTATTCTGACAACTCTTGCTTGTTTTTATGCCTTCTAATGCACTTTAAAAACAACTTTTAATGCTCCAGGAAAAAATGGTACTTTTGCTGGAATTGTATTCTATTTAGAAATTAACTTAGGAAGAACTTTAACCTTTATGATGTGGGTCCTCCTATCCAAGAATGTCCTGTATATTTGCATTTGTTCAAGTCTAGTTTTGTGTTTTTCAGATATTTTTCATAGTTTTCTTAAGTTTTAGACATCTCTTGCTAAATTTGTGCCTAAGTCTGGTCTCTTTCTCCTTCTCCCCAACCCCACTTTTGTAAACGAAGCCTTGTTTTTGTTGTATTTTCCAAGTTGTGAGAGTGGAAATGAATGGTATTAATTTTTGTATGCTGATTTTTATCACTCACTATTTTCCACATTCTCTTATGTTTGCAGTAATGTTCCATCAATATGGGGGTTTTGCTAGATATCATCTGCAACTAAAGAGGTGTTACTTCTTCCTTTTCAGTTCTCATGCCTCTAATTGCTTTCTGCTGTTCCTTTGTATTAATTTATACTTTCAATAAAGTATTAAATAATTATGAAGCCAGTGTGATTAGGGTGAGGATTGGCTAGATTGAATAATTTCACAGGCTCTGGGGCAGAGGGCCTGTCCCTAGTTATCTGATATGTGGCCCTGGGGTGGCTAGGGCAGGTAGATATGTCCTGAGTGTGAGAAACTTATAGAGGAGGTGGTTGGGGTGTAGGGTCTGGATCAGTTGGTTTGCATTTAAAAGGCACATTGTGCTCAATTTGATTGATAAATTTATTTATGCTATGAATTTTCCTCTGATAATGGCTTTAGCCCTATCTTACAGTTTCATATATGTTGTGTATTCATTGTTACTAACGGGAAATTCTGTAGTTTTGTATTTCTTTTTAAATCTGAGTTGTTTAATAGCATATTTTTAATTTTCAGGGAGAAAGTTCTGTGTTTTTATTAACATTTTGGTCATAGAATGCTGTATTCTAATTTTGGTATTAATTGATCATTTCTTGTGGACACACATATTTTAATTTTCATAAATGTTTTGTTTACTTTTACAAAGAAGATATATTTTCTTTTGGGGTTTGGAGTTTGACATGTATCCATGAGGTCCTCTTGTTGTTTTTGTTGTTTAGGTCTTCTACATCCCTACAGATTTTTTTGTCTACTTGATCTTAGATTGAGAGAGCTATGCTAGATTCTAAATTTTGGATATATGTTTTTATCTATTCTTTTTGAATATTCTATAGTTTCTACTTTGTGAAAGATTGTGCTGTGTTACTGGGAACAAAATTTTTAATCATTTCTGTGTTCTTGTTGTGACTCTTAACTTCAGCATTAAAGTTTCCTTTTTCTCCTTTCATCCTTTTTGTTCTGAATTTTTCCTTTTCAAATATGAACATCGTGACCACTGAATTTTGTTTGTTTTGCATTTTTCTGTTACTTATTGTCCATGCTTTTATTTTTAACCTTTCTGAATCTCTCCCACTTAAGATTTTAGATGTGTTTCTTATATACAGCATAGAACTGTATTTTGCTATTTTAGGTGATTTGAGATATATCTGGTTTCAATTCCATATTGCTTTACATACACACATGTATATATAAAATATTCCACTATATTGCATATTTTCCTTTATTTTTTCTTTGGTATTTATTGGCATATTACTCTCCTTTCTCTTGTGTATTTTTGATTATATTAAATTGTTTAAATTGTTCAAACAAATAGGTATATACCAATAAATTATACTCGCAGCTAATTTCTATCAGATAATCAGTGAATTTATTTTAGTTTTCACATAATCTCCCCATCTTTCCTAATTTGGGGTAGTTGCTCTCTCCCTACATTGTCAGACTATATAGCCATTACTTAACACACAGTTTCCTTTATAACCATCATTTAGTTTTAGTTCTTTTTTTTTTAACATCTATTTTGGAGTATAGTTGCTTTACAATGTTGTGTTTATTTCTGCTGTATAACAAAGTGAATCAGCTATATGTATACATATATTTCCATATACCCTCCCTCTTGTGTCTCCCTCCCACCCTTCCTATCCCACCCCTCTAGGTGGTCACAAAGCACCGAGCTGATCTCCCTGTGCTATGCAGCTGCTTCCCACTAGCTATCTGTTTTACATTTGGTAGTGTATATATGTCAATGCTACTCTCTCACTTTGTCCCAGCTTACCCTTCCCCCACCCCGTGTCCTCAAGTCCATTCTCTACATCTGTGTCTTTATTCCTGTCCTGCCCCTAGGTCCATCAGAACCATTTATTTTAGATTCCATATATATGTGTTAGCATACAGCATTTGTTTTTCTCTTTCTCACTTACTTCACTCTGTATGACAGACTTTAGGTCCATCTGCCTCACTACAAATAACTCAATTTTGTTGCTTTTTATGGCTGAGTAATATTCCATTGTATATATGTGCCACATCTTCTTTATCCATTCATCTGTTGATGGACACTTAGGTTGTTCCATGTCCTGGCTATTGTAAATAGTGCTGCAGTGAACATTGTGGTACATGTCTCTTTTTGAATTATGGTTTTCTCTGGGTATATGCCCTTAGTGCTTCAAGTACATGTAATGTTCAGTACCAGTCTTTATATCAATGTTTGTCTGGTCATTTTGATTTTCTGAAGTTTATATACTAAGGTTCTTCATGAAGCACTCTTAGCAATAATATCCCTGAACTCTTGCTTATTCATAACAATGTGTGGCCTTTATACTTGAAGACCAACTTAATTGGGTATAAAATCCTTGGCTTGCAGCTAAATGAATTTCAATAAAACAAATACGTGCATTCCTAAGCAGAACTTTCTCCTCTAAAATTGATCACTATCATGTGATTATGCCTTATATTTATAGTTTTACCACCTAAGTATATGTTACTACACATAATGTTTTAGATTTTTAAAAAGAAAAAAACCTAAAATTTGTAAAACTTAATAGAAATGAAACCATGCAATATATATTCTTTTCCAACTTTTTAAAACTTAAATCACATTTATGAGATCTAGCCATATCATTGTGTGTGGCTGTAATTCATTTTCATTGCTTATAGTATTCTGTATAAGGAATATACAATAACTTATCCATTATATTGTTGATGAATATTTAGATGTTTAAATTTTTGCTGCTTTAAACATGCCTGCACACATTTTCAGGGTGGAATTGGCTGAAGCAGATTTCTAGAGTCATGGAGTATGTGTAACTTCTGCTTGATTAGATAAAATAAAAATTTTCCAAAGTGGTTATAGCAATTTATATTTTCACTAGCAACCTGTGAGATAGGCTCTTAGAGTTGGAAGGAGACTAAGAAAGCATCTTTTTCAGTTCTTTTAAATATGGTAAAATGAGTTTCTGATAGGTCCACAGTGATGGATTTGAAATTCCATCGCTGGTTAGTGAGCAAGGTGGGTGTGGATTCCTGGTTTTTTAATTTCTTTCTCTTTTTGTTCATGTTAGTGTTCTTTCTGTGATATTTTGACAATAAAGGAATAGACTGAAAGATGATTGGAACACATGTAAAATCTCAAGAAGTCTTATACTTTAGGCCATGCAATAGCTTGAGCTACCCATAGCTCAAATATGCTCCAAGTCTTACTGTTATAGAAATATAAAATATTGGTATTGTGCTAAACCTGAATCATTACAAGGTTGATTTGGTATTGTGTGTTCTGTTTATAAAGGCAGATAAATACAGTATGTATTTTAGAAATATTTCATTAAAATGTTGTAATTGATATAATTATGTTTAAAGAAAAGATATTAATGGCTGAATATTTTACTCCATGTAAAATGCCATACCATCCAAAGATATGGATAAATTAGGCATAACTCTAATATGCAATGTTTTATGTTCTCTGTTTATTTCATGTTATCTAAGTTACCAGTTATTGTACAGTACATATAGTATCTGTTCTTTTATATTTCTTTTAGCTTTTGTATAATACATGTTATACAGTAGGAAGTTTATTAATATATTGAATACTTCAATTTCCCACAGATTATGCAAGTCTAGAGTCAAAATAGTAGGTGTGACTAGCATTAGAGTTGCACTTCATAAATATTTCTGAGGAGAGTTGAAAGTAGTATAGAAGGTATTTATCTTAGTAATTATGACTAAGTTGATAAAACATGTTTTTGTACCCTAATGCCTGTTTTGTATAAAACCAGGGATTGAGAAAAAGCCATACACTATGACTCTAGAAATCCACTTCTGCCAATTCCACCCTGAGAAACAGGTGCAGCAATTTTTTAAACAGCAAAATGTTAAATATAAAAATATTCATCAGCAATATAATGGATAAATTATTGCTATAGGGCTTCCCTGGTGGCGCAGTGGTTGAGAGTCTGCCTGCCGATGCAGGGGACACGGGTTCGTGCCCCGGTCCAGGAAGATCCCACATGCTGCGGAGCGGCTAGGCCCATGAGCCATGGCCGCTGAGACTGCGTGTCCGAAACCTGTGCTCCGCAACGGGAGAGGCCACAACAGTGAGAGGCCTGCATACCAAAAAAACAAAAAAAAAAATTATTGCTATAATTCTCCTTTGATCCTTATTTAGTACAAGCATATTTAATAGTGTAGGCCACAACACTGAGAGGCCTGCATACCAAAAAAACAAACAAAAAAATTATTGCTATAATTCTCCTTTGATCCTTATTTAGTACAAGCATATTTAATAGTGTAAATGATAAGTGGAGAATTCAGAAGAACTTATTTGAAAGGATCATGTGGGTTCTCAAAGTATGTCCTTATAGCTCAGTGGTGCTTCAAATCAAAGTTCAATGAACCTGAAAAGAGTAGGTGAGTTTAAGCTAAAAAGCAAAAACCAAAAAACAAACCCTCCAGACTCTACAAAAGATGGCAGAATCTGGCATTTGGATTTCTCAGCTAATGAGCACATGTCATGAATTGCTGTGGCTCTTGTGCACAGAAGCTGCAGTGAGTGACAACCAGGAAAGCATTCCCTTATCAGACCAGAGACAATAGCAGATGAAATTACAGGCATACCTTGGAGATATTGCCAGTTGGGTTCCAGACCACAATAGAGCAAATACTGCAATAAAGTGTGTCACATGAATTTTTGGTTTCCCAGTGCATATAGAAGTTCTCTTTAGGCTATATTGTAATCTATTAAGTGTGCAATAGCCTTATGCCTAAAAACAATGTACATATCTTAAGTAAAAAATACTTTATTCTAATCATCATCCGAACCCTCAGTGAGTCATAATCTTTTTGCTGGTCTTCCCTTGATGTTGACGGTTGCTGAGTGATCAAGGGGTGATTGCTGAAGGCTAGGATGGCTGTGGCAATTTCTTAAAATATGACAGCAATGAAGTCTGCCACATTGATTGACTCTTCCTTTCACAAATGATTTCTCTGTAGCATGCAATGCTGTTGGGTAGCATTTTACCCAAGGGGAACTTCTTTCAAAATGGGAGTCAAGGGCTTCCCTGGTGGCGCAGTGGTTGCGCATCCGCCTGCCGATGCAAGGGAACCGGGTTCGCGCTCCGGTCCGGGAGGATCCCACATGCCGCGGAGCGGCTGGGCCCGTGAGCCATGGCCGCTGAGCCTGCGCGTCCGGAGCCTGTGCTCCGCAACGGGAGAGGCCACAACAAAGGGAGGCCCGCATACCACAAAAAAAAAAAAAAAAAAAAAAAAAAAAAGGGAGTCCATCCTCTCAAATCCTGCTGCTGATTTATCAACTAAGTTTATGTAGTATTCTAAATCCTTTGTTTCAACAATATTCACAGCATTTTCACCAGGAGTAGATCCCATCTTAAGAAACCACTTTCTTTGCTCATCCATGAGAAACAACTGCTCATCCATGAAAATGTTACCATGAGATTGCAACAATTCAGTCACATCTTCAGGATTAACTTCTAATTCTAGTTCTCTTGTTATTTCCACCACATCCACAGTTACTTCCTCCACTGAAGTCTTGAACCCCTCCAAGTCATCCATGAAGGGTGGAATCAACTTCTTCCAAACTCCTATTAATGTAAACGTTTTGACTTCTTCCCCTGAATCACAAATATTCTTAATAGCATCTAGAATGGTGAATACTTTTCGGAAGATTTTCTATTTGGTTTGCCCAGATCCATCAGAGGAACCATTATCTATGGCAGCCATAGCCTTACAAAATATGTTTCTTTTTTTTTTTTTTTTTTTTTTTGCGGTTCACGGGCCTCTCACTGCCGCGGCCTCTCCCGTTACGGAGCATAGGCTCCAGACGCGCAGGCCCAGCAGCCATGGGCCACGGGCCCAGCTGCTCCGCGGCATGTGGGATCCTCCCGGACCGGGGCACAAACCCATGTCTCCTGCATCGGCAGGCGGACTCCCAACTACTGCATCACCAGGGAAGCCTCCAAAATATGTTTCTTAAGAATAAAACTTGAAAGCCAGAATTACTCTTCAATCCATGGGCTGAGGCATGGATATGATGCTAGCAGGCATGAAAACAAGAATCTCATTGTCCATCTCCCTCAGAGCTCTTGGGTGACCAGGTGCATTGTCAGTGAGCAGTAATATTCTGAAAGGAATCTTTTTTTTTTTTTTTCTAAGCAGTAAGTCTCAAGAGTGGGCTGAAAATATTCAGTAAACCATGCTGTAAGTGCATGTGCTGTTATCCAGGCTTTGTTGTTCCATGTATAGAGCACAGGCAGAGCAGATTTAGCATAATTCTTAAGGGCCCTAGGATTTTAAGGATGGTAAATGAGCATTGCCTTCAACTTAAAGTCACTAGCTGCATTAGCTCCTAACAAGAGAGGCAGCCTATTCTTTGAAGCTTTGAGGCCAGGCATTGACTTCTCCTAGCTTTGAAAATTCTAGATGTTATCTTCTTCCAGTATAAGACCATTTCATCTATATTGAAAATCTGTTGTTCAGTGTCACCACCTTCATTAATTATCTTAGCCAGATACTCTGAATAATTTGCTGCTGCTTCTATATTAGTACTTGCTGATTCACTTTGCGCTTTGTTGTTATGGAGATGGCTTCTATCCTGAAACCTCATGAACCAACCTCTGCTAACTTCAGACTTCTGCAGCTTCTTCACCACTCAGGCTACAAAGAATTGAAGAGTTGGGGCTTTGCTCTGGGTTAGGCTTTGGCTTAAGGGAATGTTATGGCTGGTGTGCTCTTCTATCCAGGCCACTAAAACTTTCTCCATATTAACAATAAGGCTGTTTTGCTTTCTTATCATTCATGTCTTCACTGGAGTAACACTTTTAGTTTTTTTCAACTTCTTTGCATTCACAGCTTGGCTGTTTGGCAGAAGAGATCCAGCTTTTGGCCTATCTTGGGTTTTGACATGCCTTCCTCACTAAGTTTAATCATTTCTAGCTTTTGAACGTGAAGAATGTGTGACTCTTCCTTTCACTTGTACACTTAGAGGCCATTGTAGGGTAATTAATTGGCTTAATTTCAATATTGTGTCTCAGGAAATAGGGAGGCCCGAGGAGAGGGAGAGAGACGGGTTGGCTTGTTGGTGGACAGTCAGAACACACACAACATTTATTAAGTTCAGCATTTTATATGGACATGGCTTGTAGTACCCCCAAACAATTACAGTAGTGACATCAAAGATCACAGCCACAGATCACCATAACAAATATAATAATAATGAAAAAGTTTACAATACTGTGAGGATTACCAAAATGTGACACAAAGACACAAAGTGAGCAAATGCTGTTGGAAGAATGGGGCCAAGAGACGCTTGATGCAGAGTTGCCACAAACCTTCAATTTGTAAATAATGCAGTATCTGCAAAGTGCAGTAAAGGGAAACACGATAAAATCAGGTATGCCTGTAATTCCTACCACCGCAACATATCTGGAGCGCAGCTCTGTTCCTCCCCTTTGTTAGGTGCTACCAGGTAGTTCAGGTTCTCATGATCTCATCTAAATTAATGTTCAGGCCTCATTTTTTCTAGTCTGTCCTTCCATTGCTGCTAAAGCTATTTTTCTAATCATAAATCTGACTCCTTTTTTCTTTAACTTTCCTTTATTCCTGTCTGGACTTCATTTCCCCAGGTATGTCTAAAAATGTGCTTTTATAATTCATTATACATGCCTCTCATAGTATTGAAACTCAGTTAAAATTTTTTTGGAAAATGTGAAATGGCTCAGGGATCTGTGAGCTAACCTGAACCATTTTAGCACTTCTCAGTTCCTTTTGGTAAGCATCAGTAGCCTCTGTTAGAAGTTAAAGACTGTACATCCTCTCCTACATAATTTCACCACTAGGTGGTATGGTTACAAAGAAAGCAGTTCAGACTAATTCTTTCACTTTATGAATTTTATTAAGTAGGCACAGAACAGTCATGCAGCCTGTTCTTATAAGTTTGGTGAAGTCCATCCTCAAAGAGGATGTGTTACTGTGGCTGCAGGGTCAGTCAACCTTCTAGTCAAATGAGACAACAAAATCTTCCTTTGGAGGAGGAGGGAGCACAGAAAACCAAATGGAGATCTAGGTCTAGAATGCCTCTGTTCAATAGAACTTCCTGTCTGTATAGCTGCATTATCCAACACAGACAGTAGCCACATGCAGCTATTAAACATTTGAAATGTGTCTGATATGACTAAAGAACTGAATTTTTAATTATTTTAAATTTAAATGTAAATAGCTCTATGGGGTTGGCAGCTACTATATTGGACGGTGCTGGATTAGAAGGCTGTTCCATTGGTGTTTGGCTGCTAAGATTGCCAGATTCCAAAATTCTGCTCACACAAGGGTTGTGGCACCCATACAGTCTTTCTATACTGCCACTTATAAGCATCACTCATTTGTTAATGAAACATTTCTAAAATCCCTTATGATGACTAACAAAGTTCTTGGTATAGATTTTGATATTTGCAATCACCTCTGGAATGTGGATTCCTGATAAAGGTATTTCAAATGCCTAGAGAGTAAAGTTTAAAAATGTATGTGAAAATAGCTATATTGTGCTGTTACAGTAGTGTGTATGTAGTATTTTTAAATAAATATATAGTCTATCACTCAAAGATAACTACTATTAAGATTTTTGTAGTAATTTTATATATATATTTCTATATCATTTGGGCTTTTACTCTTTAAAAAAATCTTTGCTAATATGTTACATGGAAAATGGTATTTTTTTAAAATTTGCTAATGAAAGTAAAAATTGTCCATTATTTTAAACTAGCTCTACCTCCTCTTTTATAAGCTTAGTGTAAATTGTGAATGTTTTTTACACAAAATCATCTATTCCTACTCCACGCAGAATTATTCTTCTCTGTGCTTCTATATTTCTTTGTGTATGTAATATTTATCACATGCTCACTGTAGACATCTATCTTTTTTTTTTTTTCTTTTTTTTGCGGTACCTGGGCCTTTCACTGCTGCAGCCTCTCCCGTTGCGGAGCACAAGCTCCGGACGTGCAGGCCCAGCAACCGTGGCTCGCGGGCCCAGCCTCTCCGCAGCATGCGGGATCCTCCCAGACCGGGGCACGAACCCGCGTCCCCTGCATCGCAGGCAGACTCTCAACCACTGCGCCACCATGGAAGCCCCCATCTGTCTTTCTTAAAAAGATTTTTAGTGCTTGTCTAGCATGGGCCACTCATCTTACTTTTTTCAGTGCCTTAGATCTGAGTAAATATTTGTTCAAAGATAAAACAAAGAAATAGTTAAGAAACAATGTTTTCAAGCCATAATAACTTATCTCTCCAGATTGGGAGGTAAATAAGTTTTTGTTTTGTTTTACATTTTTTTTCTGCCAGAGAGGCTAAATGTAAACTTTAGGGATATGAACTCTATACAGGTTGCATTTTGACTCAATGGCTAAAGTAATCTTATGCTAATAAGAGTTACATTATCAGCATATAAATAAAAGTAGAATTTTATAAACATAATCAGAATAAAATGTGACTCTCTAGAGTCACAGTAAATCTTAAAGGATTTTCTACACTTCTGTTTCAGGGAAAGGCAAATTTTCTCTTTAAAAGGTTATTTGCTGGCCATAAAGTCTCTGTTACAACTACTCCACTCTGCCATAGTACCAAAGTATGCATAGACAACATGTAAATTAATGAACATGATTTTGTTCTAATAAAACTTTTTGACAGGCAGTGGGCTGGATTTGCCCTTGAGCTATAGATTACCAACATCTACTCTATGTCTTTAACTAGAGATATAGACAGTTAATTCAACAGAGAAATAGCTTAAAAAGGGTTCAAATATTGTGACATGAATAATTCTTTTCTTTGTTATTTAAATGAAGATAGGAGATAAATACTCATTTTTTTTTCTTTTAAGCTCACCAGCATCAATGCTATAGAGATTTTCATAGTGTATTTTTACTTTTGATGTTTATCCATTTATAAATATTTTTAGGAGAGAAAAAGGAGAAAAAACAACAACCAATAGGAGGAAGTGCTGACTCTAAGCCTGTTGATGTATCCCGTCTGGATCTTCGAATTGGTTGTATCATCACTGCCAGAAAACACCCTGATGCAGATTCTTTGTATGTAGAAGAGGTAGACATTGGAGAAACAGCCTTAAGAACAGTTGTCAGTGGCCTGGTGAATCATGTTCCTCTTGAACAGGTAATCTGTATAGCTAAAATTATTTCTACATATACACTTCACCTTCATTCCCTTTTTCTTAATGTTTTTTCATGTAATTTTGTATCATACTGCACAACATGAGCCAGTGTTGATTAATTCAGTTGATTGGTTTGAATGTAATGAATTCGGCAGGTTGTGCATTTCTAAGAATTCGTCCATTTCTTCCAGGTTGTCCATTTTATTGGCATACAGTTGCTTGTAGTAATCTCTAATAATCTTTTGTATGTCTGCTGTGTCAGTTGTTAAGTCTCTTTTTTCATTTCTAATTCTATTGATTTGAGTCTTCTCCCTTTTCTTCTTGATGAGTCTGGCTAATGGTTTATCAATTTTGTTTATCTTCTCAAAGAACCAGCTTTTAGTTTTATTACATGGAATATCATTTTCCATCCCCTCACTTTCAGTCTGTATATGTCCCTAGGTGTGAAGTGGGTCTCTTGTAGACAGCATATATATGGGTCTTGTTTTGTATCCATTCAGCGTGCTTGTGTCTTTTGGTGGGAGCATTTAATCCATTTACATTTAAGGTAATTATTGATATGTATGTTACTATTACCATTTACTTAATTGTTTCAGGTTTGTTCTTGTAGGTCTTTTCCTTCTCTTATGTTTCTTGCCTAGAGAAGTTTCTTTAGCATTTGTTGTAAAGCTGGTTTGGTGGTGCTGAATTCTCTTAGCTTTTGCTTGTCTTTAAAGGTTTTAATTT
>NC_041215.1:60075814-60076240 GCF_002837175.3 Physeter macrocephalus
TTCTTCCCTTGCTGCTTTTAATATGTTTTCTTTGTATTTAATTTTTGATAGTTTGATTAATATGTGTCTTGGAGTGTTTCTCCTTGGATTTATTCTGTATGGGACTGTCTATGCTTCCTTGACTTGATTAACTATTTCCTTTCCCATATTAGGGAAGTTTTCAACTCTAATCTCTTCAAGTATTTTTTTAGGCCCTTTCTTTTTCTCTCTTCTTCTGGGACCCCTATAATTCGAATGTTGGTGCATTTAATGTTGTCCCAGAGGTCTCTGAGACTGTCCTCAGTTCTTTTCATTCTTTTTTCTTTATTCTGCTCTGCAGTAGTTATTTCCACTATTTTATCTTCCAGGTCACTTATCCGTCCTTCTGCCTCAGTTACTCTGCTATTGATCCCATCTAGAGTATTTTTAATTTCATTTATTGTGTTG
>NC_041215.1:60076670-60090261 GCF_002837175.3 Physeter macrocephalus
ATCTAGAGTATTTTTAATTTCATTTATTGTGTTGCTCATCGTTGCTTGCTTCCTCTTTATTTCTTCTAAGTCCTTGTTAAATGTTTCTTGCATTTTGTCTATTCTATTTCCAAGATTTTGGATCATCTTTACTATTATTATTCTGAATTCTTTTTCAGGTAGACTGCCTATTTCCTCTTCATTTGTTATGTCTGGTGGGTTTTTACCTTGCTCCTTCATCTGCTGTGTGTTTTTCTGTCTTTTCATTTTTCTTACCTTACTGTGTTTGGGGCCTCCTTTTCGCATGCTGCATGTTCGTAGTTCCCATTGTTTTTGGTGTCTGTCCCCAGTGGCTAAGGTTGTTTGAGTGGGTTGAGTAGGTTTCCTGGTTGAGGGGACTAGTGCCTGTGTTCTGGTGGATGAGCCTGGATCTTGTCTTTCTGTTGGGCAGGTCCACGTCTGGTGGTGTGTTTTGGGGTGTCTGTAGCCTCATTCTGATTTTAGGCAGCCTCTCTGCTAATGGATGGGGCTGTGGTCCTGTCTTGCTAGTTGTTGGGCATAGGGTGTCCAGCACTGTAAGTTGCTGGTTGTTGAGTGAAGCTGGGTCTTGGTGTTGAGATGGAGATCTCTGGGAGATTTTCGCCATTTGATATTACGTGGAGCTGGGACGTGTCCTGTGCACCAGTGTCCTGAAGTTTGTTCTCCCACATCAGAGACACAGCCCTGACACCTGGCTGGAGCACCAAGAGCTTTTAATCCACACGGCTCAGAATAAAAGGGAGAAAAAATAGGAAAGAAAGAAAGGAAGGAAGAAATGAAGGAAGGAAGGAAGAAAGCAAGAAAGGAAGGAAGGAAGCAAGCAAGCAAGGAAGGAAGGACCAAGGAAGGAAGGAAGAGATGAAGAAAGGGAGGAAGGAAGGGAGGAAGAATGGAAGGTAGCAAGAAAGGAAGGAAGGAAAGGAGGAAGGGAGGAAGGAAGGAAGGAAGAAAGATGATAAAGTAGGATAAAATAAAGTTATTAAAATAAAAAATATTAAGAAGAAAAATTTTATTAAAAAAAAAAACAGTTCGGTCAGAACCCTAGGACAAATGGTGAAAGCAAAGCTATACAGACAAAATCTCACACAGCAGCACACAGATACACACTCACATAAAGAGAAAAAGGGAAAAATAATAATATATCTTGCTCCCAAAGTCCACCTCCTCAACTTGGGATGATTCGCTGTCTATTCAGGTATTCCACCGATGCAGGGCACTTCAAGTTGATTGTGAAGATATAATCCACTGCTTCTGAGGCTGCTGGGAGAGACCTCCCCTTCTCTTTGTTCGCACAGGTCCCGGGTTTCAGCTTTGGACTTGGCCCGGCCTCTGCGCGTAGGTCATCCGAGGGCGTCTCTTCTTCGCTCAGACAGGACGGGGTTAAAGGAGCAGCTGATTCGGGGGCTCTGGCTCAGGCCGGGAGGAGGGAGGGGTACGGATGCAGGGCGAGCCCGCGGCGGCAGAGGCCGTCGTGATGCTGCACCAGCCCGAGGTGCACCGTGCGTTCTCCCGGGGAAGCTGTCCCTGTATCCCGGGACCCTGGCAGTGGCAGGCTGCACAGACTCCCGGGAAGGGAGGTGTGGAGAGTGACCTATGCTCACACACTGGCCTCTTGGTGGCGGCAGCAGCAGCCCTAGCATCCCACGCCCGTCTCTGGTGTCTGCGCCAACAGCCGCAGCTCGCGCCCGTTTCTGAAGCTCCTTTACGGGGCGCGGTTAATCCCCTCTCTTCACGCACCAGGAAAGAAAGAAGCAAGAAAAAGTCTCTTGTCTCTTCGGCAGCTCCGAGGAGTAGCAATCTTAATTTCCTTCAAGAACGTTTTCTTTGCATTCACAACTTGGTTAACTGTTTGGGACAAGAGGCCTCCTAGATTTCTGCCTATCTTGGCTTTTGACATGCCTTCCTCACTAAGCTTAATAATTTCTAGCTTTTGATTGAAGGTGAAAGACCTTTGACTCTTCCTTTCACTTGAACACTTAGAAGCATCGTAGGGTATCAGTTGGCCCAATTTTAATATTGTTGTGTCTCAAGGAATAGGGAAGTCTGAGGAGTGGGGTGAAATGGGGGAGCAGGTGGTCGGTAGAGCAGTCAGAACACATACATTTATTAATTAAGTTTACCATCTTATATGGTCGCAGTTTGTGTCGCCCCAAAACAATTACAGTAGTAACATCAAAGATCACTGATCACCGATGAGCCTAACAAATAAAATAATAATAAAAACGTTTGAAATATTGTGAGAATTAGCAGGATGTGACAGAGATGCAAAGTGAGCAAATGTTGTTGAGAAAATGGCGCTGATAGACTTGCTCAATAAGGTTGCCACAAACCTTCAATTTGTAGGAAATGCTATATCTGCAAAGTGTGAAAAAGGAAGTGCAATAAAAAAAGGTATGCCTGTACTTTTAGCTCTCTTTGGAAATGAATATCTATTTAGTGTCGTGCAGAGAAGCCTACTTTGTCAATTTGGGGACTTTTAAACAATTATACTTGGGGAAATTGTTTTGGAAGAAACAACGAATTACTTCGTTTAAATGTGACTTTTGGGGTTTGTGACTCTTGTAGGATTATCAGTCTCATTATTTCATGTTCCACTGAAAATGAGTATATTTTGCTCACCTTCATTCTGTTTGACCTTAAATATGTAAATATATAAATGTTTTTCTTCACTAAAAAACATGAAGGACAGGCACACAGATCTCAACTGGCTTGTAATAATATCTAATATATATGCATGTTTATAATTCATGTTGATATATATTTATAACATCTATATTCATGTAAAATGTATAACGTCGGTGCTCATATATTCTATCAACAACATGTGACGGCATATAAAGAAGCATTTTGATTACCTACCAATGGTATATTAGTAAACAGTGGGTTTTTGGAGAAAAATAAAACCCAGATTTTTAGCATTTGTCTACTTTCATGGTGTAACTACTCTAACCATAGCCTAATTCAAGATACCAACACTCTTTTCTCCTGAACATGTAGTAGAGAAAAGATGCTGTTTTCCGGACACCTTGTATCTCTATTTTTCAGATGAGAAAACTGAAACATAATGAAGTGATGCGATTTGTTAAAAGTAGAACTCATGTGTTGAAGAATCGTACTTGAACCAGGTTATTTTATTTCTCCAAATGTCCATCTCTCCACTAACATATGTGATTCCCTCATACAATAAATTCCTAGAGTAGAAGGATAGCACTTTTATCTTCTTGGCATTGCCTCCTCTTCCCTTATGAACTAAACCTTTTAGTGTAAGTATGCCCCATGCAATATCATGAACAGAATGCAAAAATTGGGACAATCTTTGACTAAAAAATATTTTTGTGATTTATCTGAAATTCAAATTTAACTGCGTTCTGCATTTTATCTGGCAACCCTAGCTTTGCCTTATATAAGCAGTGTTTAAGTTGGAATGACAAGGGCCATCACATGCTGAGGGAAGATAGTGAACAAAGGCTTAGAGGGAGAATTGATTACCGAGTGCTTATAAAACCCCAAGGAAAATCATGTGACAGAAGAAAACTCTATGAAAGCTCTCTGAGAACAGGAACTGTGTCTTATTTACCCTAGGACCCACTCTGATTACCACAGAATAGGTGATTAGTAAGTATTGTCCAGTGTTTAAATGCACAGTTGCTCTGTGACAAAGAGAAATAGGCTGGAACTGTGGAGTGAGCCTAGATTGTGGAGGGCTTGGAAAGCTGGGAGGTGTGGGTTTGGGGGAGACCATGCTGAGGATCAGGTTTGAATGGGATTGATCAGAATCTCAAATAACCAGTGTACCCGGTTCAGATAGAACCCTTAAATGCATTCACACTTTCACATACAGAAAACACCAAATCCTTCTATTACTTCTGTGGTCTTTGCTCATCTTGCCAGAGAAAGGAGCAGGAAAAAAAAAAATGAAGTCTTTAGGATAATGAAAGGACATGGAAAGTTGTAAGAACATCTTCACTTACAATCATAGGGTCATTTCACAGTGTTCCTTCCAAAACTGACTAATAAACAAGATGGATGAGCTTCATTCTGTCTCAGGTTTTGGATATGTCTGAAAAACTGGTGAGATATTCCAAAGAAGAGAACTATGACATGCTCATACCGATTTTGAGACCAGCTCTGTCTGTCATTCAGATTGTTCTCCAGCCCTGCCCCAGGCACTCACTGAGGTGGGCAGGGATGAGAGAAGACATGACCAAGGTTTTATGAGTGCTGAGGGCATTGTTGGGTGCCAGTGATGGACCGAGGCATTGCTGTGGTTCGGGCAGAGACTGACGGTCATGCCCTTGGTGCACATGATGCTCAGCATTCTTCATACGGCAGTCCTGGGTGTCATTAGCAGGGGCAGTTTCCTAGTTTGGTGGCAAAAGCAACTCTATTTCAAGGCAGTGTAACTACTCATTTGGGTATCAGCCGATACAGAAGCATCACTGCAGTTTGATGGAGCTGAAGAAGAGGAAAACTGAAAACTCGTAAGTCACTATGGCATCAGCTAAAGGGACTGGTTCACGAGGCCCAGAGGAGCCTGAGAATCACAGTGGGAAGAATTTGAGATAAGCTTGTACTCTCGCAGAGAAGGTGCTGAGAGGCAGAGAAAAAAATCTGATTTGTGTCACTCTGAACTTGTGCTCTATCAGTCTTCCCCACCTTGGTGGATTGTCGTGTCTTGGGCACAATGGGCAGTAGGGATGGCTTAGTTTGTGTTGCTTATTGTGTATATTCTAGATTATATGCATCCAAATAAGTATAACAGCATTATCCACACTGGGGTCCACAGCATACTTGTTTCACGGCAGTAAAAGTTACCTGTTACTTAAAAAAAAATGCTGTCTAAATGTGGATTCATGAGTTTAACAAAATATTTTTCTCAACTGTAAGACTTCTCAGAACCTTAAAATGCTAAAATATTATAAGTATCCAAGAGGCAGATTTAGAATTAGTCTATCCCAAGCTTAATTGACCACTATAATTTCCCCCCGCTGTGGTACATCTTTTAAGACTAGTGTTCCAAGTAACACGCTCTAGGAAAATGTTCTTCCTTCTATTTATGATGATATGCAAGTTATGGGTTTATTGGAAAATCACTCCAGGGATACAAACACTTTTTTTTTGTATGAATCTTATATTGGTGAATTATTTTAGTGGGCAGAGAGGAGCATTATTTAACTGCATGCTCACACATTCGCAAGTGTACCTAGTCTCTCCTAGGCTGTTGCCTCAGGAATGAAAAGAGCATCAGTGTATTTGCCACTGGAAAACACACTGTGTCTGCACACATTGGATCTGAGATTCCTCTGTTTATGGGCTTGGCAGAGGTAGAAAGGACCTTCAAGGCTGACCATATTCAGGGAACATCAGAGCATTCACTGGTTGTTTATCATCTGTCGTGGTTTTACTGCTAGGGATCTGGTTTTTTTTTGCACTTTTGAGATATCCTTCCCGTTGTCCTCCAGTATCTGAAATTTAATGTACTGTATTCTGTTTCGTTTTTTTTTTTTTAAGTCTCTAAGCCTTTGGGGATCAAGAATGAAGATGATTTGTGAAATTTAACAACTGTTTACTTGTCACTTAATATATAATTTTTTTCAAAATTGACCTACTCAGCTACTTTTCTCATTTGAGATATTAAAAAAAAGAAGATTCTGACAAAAATATACCTTCATTTAGAATTATAACTGTTAATATCTTCTCTTATTTTTAGATATATGAAGTAAAAAAGCTATAGTTTACCTCAACCCCACCCTCAATCCCTGGATCTCACTCTCTTTTTCCTATTTCTGAGGTAACCGTTGTCAGGAATTTAGTGAGTACTCTTCCATTGTATACTTTTCCATGCATATGAGTATTTGTAACATCTATATACATAAATGTACATCATACATATGTATATATATATATATATATACTTAAATGCTATATGTCCATAAAGAGCATCATATTTTATTTTTATGCATTTATGTTTACTAATTTGTAGGAATACATACTAAATATCATTTAATAGCTGTATAACCTTTTATCTTTTATATTTATATATTGCATTTGGACATGAGGGTTGTTTATAGCTTGTTTTTCCCAACTACAAGTATTGCTTGAATAAACATTTTTTTATGTGTACACTTATGTGAGAGTTCCTTGAAGTCACACCTCCAGGATTGTTGTCACTGAGGTATAACATATGGGGTATATTTGCATTTTTTTCCTAGATACTGCAGATTGTACCCCAATATGGCTGTAACAATTTTCATTCTCTTTGGCCAAATCTTGAGAGTACCATTTCCCCTAAATTCTTGCATACATTTAATTAGATCAAAAAACTTTGCTTGTGTGGTAGAAGAAAAATCAGTTAATTTGTATTTCCCTGATACCAAGAGAGATTAGCATATTTTCACATTTGTCTTTTCAGTTACTATTCTGGAAATAGCTTGTTTTTAAATTTTGCCAATTTTATTGATGTGATTTTTCTCTTTCTCATTGATTAATTGAAGTTCCTCTTATATTCACAATATTACTTCTTTGTTGGATATTACGTTGTAAAAATCTTCTATTCTCAGGCTAGTATTTTAACTTTATAATTATAATTATTTAAAATTAAATATTTTTGATGTGTCTTATTTGTCATAAACATATTTTCCAAAATTTTAGAAATTTCTCACATTTAGAACTTTAGTATACCTGGGACTGGTTTTTGTTTGTTACGAAGTAGTAAATTTAATTTTCTTAGGGTTACTTTTGCTAACACAGTTTATTATAAACTGTATTTTCCTCACTGATATATTATAATGCATATATTATACACCATGTTCTTCTATATTTATGGGTCGGTTTCTGGGCTTTCTTCTAGTCCGTTGATTTGCTTGACAGCTATGGTGACAACACTGTATCAGCTGAAATAGTATTGTTCTACCTTTTGGTAGGTAAGAACTCTTTCTTTAAGATTGTTTTAGCTATTTTTTTTTTTTTTTTACTTTACATGTGATTTCAGATTCAGTTTAAGTTCTATGAAAATGTCATTCCAATTTTATTGGAAGTTGTGTGAAAATTTAGATCAATTTTTGGGAGAAGCCATTTTTACTATGCTGAGAATTTCCAGTCACTCAGGTCTTTATGACTTTCAAAGAGTTTCATCATTTTGTCCAAAATGTCTCATATATATTTTTGTTAGAATTTTTCATAGACTTAAAAATGCTGCTACTGTATATGGAATCTTTTTTCTTTTGCTTTTTCCTAACCAGCTCTTACTGGCATAAACAAAACACTATTGACTTTTGAATGTTCATCTTGTATCTAGAAACCTTATTAAACACTCTCATTGGTTTTTATAACTTTTTCTTTTGTGAATTTCTTCAGGGAAGAATCCAAATAATGACAATATTTAAAGTCTTTCTGTGACAGAGACCAGTATTTGTCATCTAATATCCTTTTTCCTTTGAAGATAGCCCTGCATTTTAACTGGGCACATGGCTATCCAGGATAAAGCCAACATTTCCCAGGCTGTCTTATATTTACATGTGACTGTGATTAAGTTTTAATCATGGGGATGTAATCAGAAGGAATCTATTCAGCTTCAGGGAACTGAATTTAAAGGGAAAATATTGATATAACTTCTTATCACCTCTTCCTTGTATGGAATGCAGAAGTGATGGCAAGTGCTGGAGCATTTGTCTTAGACCATGCAGTGAAAACTGTATATTGAGGAGGGCAGAACAAGAAAGAGATATCCTGACTCTCTGATTGTCTTTACAATCAACCCAGGTCACTGAAGTTTATTAGAAGGAAAAAAAAAAACCCAAACAAAACTGCTATTCTGATTCTTTGGGTTTTCTGTTTCTTGCAACAGAACCTATTCTTTCCAATCTTCATATAAGTTGTATAATATTTTTTCAGGAACAGTTATATATGATAGAGATCATCTGTTCCTTAGAAATTTGCTAAAACTAAACTGTAAAAGTGTTTTGTTAAGTATAGGAAATTTTTGAATGCCACATTAATGTCCTTAATAATTTATCTATTTAGGTATTCATTTCATCTTGGATCTGTCTGTTTTCTATCCCTCTGTCGCTGTTTCTGTCTCTGTCTCTCTCTGTGTGTGTCTCTCTCCCTGTCTCTAGATAGATATAGAACATAACCCTAGAAAAATCTTTTATTCCTTCCTGATTTTTCAGGTTTATTGGCTTTATTGTATATCTTATGAATTTTTTAAATCTCAGACATATCTTTGTAAATACTTTAGTGTCTACATTTGAAGTTAATTTATTCTGTTGAATGATTATTATCCATTGGGGAAGGAACACTTGATATATTAAGGTTCTCTAATTTTCAGTTTAAAAGTTAAATGTTTATTTCCTTGGAGGCAAATGTTTTAAACAGAATATAGTGACAATCTGGTAGTATGATGTGAATTGCTATGCATTTTAGGCAATATTTTTAATAAAGAAGAAACTCAAAGTTTATAGTATAGGTTAAGGTGGCATATAATACCTTCTAAATCTTGTTCTCTCTCCAAACCATTCCCCCAAATAGCTGTTATCTATCTTGTTCAAGTTAAGTCTTCAAGTTAAATCAACTTCAAGTTAACCACCAGATAAGTCAATCCCTTATCTCTTGGTATGCCAAGTCACGTGGTATACCAAAACCCCTTCATAGGTGTGTCATCAGATGCTAATCAATATGAAAATGTATTTTTGCCAATACTGTCATGGGAATGTCCATCAGAGGTTTCACTGAACTGAACTGACTTAATCATGTGGTAAGGTATGGTGTTGGCTACAACCTCTTCTATAAAACAGGTAAGAGTGGCATATTGGCAAGAGGGATAGCATGTTTACTGAAGTACAGTCCAGGGTATTAAATGCTGATACAGTCTTCCAACTGGCACCCCTGCCTCCACACTTACTCCCTATTCCCCATGTACCTCTTTCAAAGACGAACTAGGCTGACCTTTCTTAGGCCTACATTGATCATGTTACTTTCCCGTTTAAAATCCTCCAGTGACATCACTCTGCATCCAGAAGAAAATCAAACTCCTGCCGTGGCCTAAAAGACTACAATACTCACCTTTGCCAACCTCACTGACCCCCAACTTTTCTGTACTACATCTTGTTCACTATTCCTACCACACTGGCCTCCTTTCTGTTCTTGAAGTATGCCATTCCTCTCTTGGGCCTGCTTCTTGCTGTTCCTTCTGCATAGGACACTCCTCAGAACTACTTACACCTGGCTTCCCAACTTAAATGTTGACCTCTCCAGAGACACTTTCCCTGTCTACCCTACTAGGCCCCAGTTACTCTTTATCTCATTACTGTATGTGTGATGGAAGACAGCAACATACAGCTTGAAGAGGTATATTTTCTTTAGTGGTGACAGATATGGCATTTTAAGGAAATAAACACATTCTCAGACTTAGGTTTGGTTTTTCAGGGCCCTTTAGTTTCCATTTGGATGTGCAGAGAGAATAATACTACCTCTGTAAATAGATGAGGGGGGTCTATCCTGACCCTTGGTGATTTTCTTCTCAACACTTCTCAGTTCTTGAAACAATCTTTTCTTGGTTTGCTTTCTTATATACAGTTGACCCTTGAACACTGTGGGGGTTGGGATGCTGACACCCCCGCCCCAGCCCCCAGCATAGTTACAAATCCACATACTTCTGTCTTTGCCTCAAAAACAAATGAATTGATAAATGACTTAACCAAGGGTAGGAAGCTGAAACATTTAGATGTAATCAGGACTCAAACTCTAGTGCTTTTGATTCCACATATTGTGATCTTTAATCAAATGCAAACGTTTCCTTGCACTAATTTAAAGATCTGTACAATAAAAATACAGGTACTATATTTATTGAAAAAAATCTGTGTATAAGTGTCCCTATGCAGTTCAAACCCATGTTGATCAAGGGTCAACTATATTATTTGTTACCCCACACTAAAATATAAGCTCCTTGAGTTCAGAATCTCTAGTGTCTTATTAATTGCTGTAACCCTTATACCCAGACCGTGTCTGAGAGGCATTCAGTAGGTATTTGTCATCTGCTGATTGACTGAATAGCCTGGTCTCCAGTGCCTTTAGTTCACTCACTCTTCCAGAAATGTTTCTGAGTTTGCAATCCAAATATAAGTTCTCCCTTCTTTGAAACTTTGTACTTACCCTCTAATGACCTCATATTCTTCCTGTATTCTCACTATTTTTGTTAACTTCCTATCCTCTGCACTAAAGAGTAAACTTCTAAAGGACAAGGATGATGTCCTATTCATCTTTATATCCTTTATAACACTTAGCAAAATGCCTTGTACAACTTTACTATTAGTGCATTAATTTATCCGATTAAAGCAGTCCTAATTTTCTATTAATTTATGCTTTTAAATTTTGAATCATGAGTTTTTGAGTTGTATACACTTTATGTTAAATGGAAGTAACAGTTTTCCCTTTTAAAAATTTAATTGTTTCTGATCTGGCCTCATTCCTTATGTTTTCTTTGACCAGATGTGCTCCACTTAGAAACTGCAAACTGGCAACTCACCGTCTAAATGCAGGCTGCAGATACGTTTTATTCGGCTCTCATAATGTTTTTAAATTTTTGAGTTAGCTGATACAATTTAAAAATTAGGTTTCATAAAATTTTTTGGACTTTTGGCTTTCCTAAAAAATAGGACAATCTGGCATCCCTGGGTTCACATACTCTCATGACAACAAATACTAAAAATGCACGTGAGCTCTGGTTTACCATAGGACTCTTGTCTTGCCTCATTTGTTTGCAGTACATGCTTAGACTCTTCATATATTGGAGTTTGAGACTCCAGCTTTATTCCATTTCTACACTGTCTATGTAATTTTAGTGATGATTCAATAGTAACTACCTAAAAACACCTGCAATTTAACTCAGCTCTGTTTGACTCCAAAGTCTGAAGTGTTTCATAATCTACCGTATTTGACTAGGTATAGAAATATGTAAGGCTTTGAAAGAAAAGGAGAGTTATAGAACCCTCACACAGAAACTTCCATTTGCTTAGGAGCCATGAGAAGAGGTGAATTCATCTAGAGGTTAGAATGCTTGGGTTCTATTATCAGTTTTTCACAGATTTCTTTTGTGATCATTTCACCATTTTAGGCTATAATTCCTCCTATACAAAGTAGGAATGATGTGTATTGATTCCTAGGTTTCCTTTTAGCACTTGCCATCCAATGATTTTTTAAAATTGAAGTATAGTTGATTTACAATATTCTGTTAGTTTTAGGTGTACAGCATATTTATTCTTTTTTTTGCAGATTATATTCCATTACTGGTTATTATAAAATATTGGGTGTCATTCCCTGTGCTATACAGTAAATCCTTATTGCTTATCTATTTTATATATAGTAGTTTATATTTGTTATTCCCATACTCGTAATTTGTCTCCCCCCCCTTTTGTAACTGGAAGTCTGTTTTCTATGTCTGTGAATCTGTTTCTGTTTTATATATATATTCATTTGTATTATTTTTTTAGATTCCACATATAAGTGATATCATATAGTATCTGTCTTTCTCTGTCTGACTTATTTCACTAAGCATAATATTCTCTAGGTTCGTCCGTGTTGCTGGAAATGACAATATTTCATTCTTTTTTATGGCTAACATTCCATTGTATATATATACCATATCTTCTTTATCCATTCATCTGTTGATGGGCACTTGGGTTGCTTCCATGTCTTGACTATTGTAAATAGTGCTGCTATGAATATTGGGATGCATGTATCTTTTTGAATTTTCATTTTTTCTGGGTATATACCCAGGAGTGGAATTGCTGGATCATACAGTAGTTCTAGTTTTTTAAGGACCATCTATACTATTTTCCATAGTGACTGCACCAATTTACATCCCCATCAACAGTGATGAGGGTTCCCTTTTCTCCACATCCTCTCCAACATTTATTATTTGTGGACTTTTTGATAATAGCCATTCTGACTGATGTCAGGTGATACCTCATTGTGGCTTTGATTTGTGTTTCTTAGCCATCTCTATGTCTTCTTTGGAAGAATGTCTGTTCAGGTCTCCTGTTCATTTTTTTAAATTGTTTTTTTCTTTTGATATTAACTTGTATGAGCTGTTTGTATTAGGTTGGCCAAAATGTTCGTCCAGGTTTTTCCATAATGTCTTAAGGAAAAACCCGAACGAACTTTTTGGCCAACTTAATATATTTTGGATATTAACCCTTTATCAAATATATTGCTTACAAATATTTTCTCCCATTCCATAGGTTGTCTTTTCATTTTGTTGATCATTTCCTTTGCTGCGCAAAAGCTTTTAAGTTTGATTAGGTCCCATTTGTTTATTTTTGCTTTTATTTCTTTTGCCTTGGGAGACTTATCTAAGAAAATATTGTGATGATCTATGTCATAGAATTTTTTGACTATGTTGTTCTCTTCTATAAGTTTTATGGGGTCATGTCTTAGATTTAGGTTTTTTTTTTTTTTTTTTGCGGTACGCGGGCCACCCACTGTTGTGGCCTCTCCCGTTGCGGAGCACAGACTCCGGACACACAGGCCCAGCGGCCATGGCTCATGGGCCCAGCCGCTCCACGGCATATGGGATCTTCCCAGACCGGGGCACGAACCTGCGTCCCCTGCATCAGCAGGCGGACTCTCAGCCACTGTGCCACCAGGGAAGCCCTACATTTAGGTTTTTAAACCATTTTAAATTTATTTTTGTATATGGTGTGTGAGACTGTTCTAATTTCATTGATTTACATGCTGTTGTCCAGCTTTCCCAAGACCACTTGTTAAAGAGACTTTTTCCATTGTATATTATTGCTTTTTTGTTGTAAATTAATTGACTCTAGGTGTGTGGGTTTATTTGTGGGCTCTCTATTCTGTTCCATTGATCTATGTGTCTGTTTTTGTGCAAATTCCACACTGTTTTGATTACTGTAGCTTGTAGTATAGTCTGAAGTCTAGGAGAGTCCTGGACGGTACACCTCCAGGTTTGTTCTTTTTCCTCAGGATAGTCTTGGATTCTGGGTCTTTTGTGATTCCATATAAATTTTAGGATTATTTGTCCTAGGTCTATGAAAAAGGCCTTGGGTAATTTGATAGGGATCACATTAAATATGTAGATTGCTTTGGGTAGTAAGGCCATCTTAACAATATTAATTCTTCCAATCTAAGAGCACAGGATATCGTTCCATTTCTTTGTATCATCTTCAGTTTCCTTCATCAGTGTTTTATAGTTTTCAGTGTATATGCCTTTCACCTTTTGGTTAAGATTATTCCCAGGCATGTATTTTTTGTGTGTGATTTTTAATGGGATTGATTTTTACTTTTTCTGATATTTCATTATTAGTGTATAGAAACACAACAGATTTCTGTATTTATCTAAGAAAATATTGTGATGATCTATGTCATAGAATTTTTTGACTATGTTGTTCTCTTCTATAAGTTTTATGGGGTCATGTCTTAGATTTAGGTTTTTTTTTTTTTTTTTTGCGGTACGCGGGCCACCCACTGTTGTGGCCTCTCCCGTTGCGGAGCACAGACTCCGGACACACAGGCCCAGCGGCCATGGCTCATGGGCCCAGCCGCTCCGCGGCATATG
>NC_041215.1:60090526-60098016 GCF_002837175.3 Physeter macrocephalus
CATTATTAGTGTATAGAAACACAACAGATTTCTGTATATTAATCTTGTATCCTGCTACCTTGCTGAATTCATTCATTTGTTCTAATAGCTTTTATGTGGAGACTTTAGGGTTCTCTATATAGTATATCATGTTATCTGCAAATAGTGACAATTTTCCTTTTCCATTCCAGTTTGGATAGCTTTTATTTATTTTTTCTTGTCTGACTGCTGTAGCTAGAACTTCCAATACTATGAAATATAGAATTGGTGAGAGTGGCATCCTTGTCTTGTTCTTGAATTTAGCGGGAAGGGTTTCAGCTTTTCACCATTGAGTATTATGTTGGCTGTGGGCTTGTCATAAATGGCCTTTATTGTGTTGGAATGTTCCTTCTATACCCACTTTGAGAGTTTTTATCATGAATGGATGTTGAATTTTGTCAAATGCTTTTTCTGCACTTACTGATATGATCATGTGTGTTTTTTTTTTTCTTTTCTTTTCTTAATGTGGTGTATCACATTGACTTGCATATGTTGAATTATCCCCGTGACCCTGGAATAAATCCAACTTAATCATGGTGTATGATCCTTTTTATGTATTGTTAGATTCAGTTTGCTAGTACTCTGTTGATGATTTTTGCATCTATATGCATCAAAAATATTGGCCTGTAATTTTCTTTTTTTGTAGTGTCTTTGTCGGATTTTGGTATCAGGATGATGGTGGCCTTGTAGAATGAATTTGGGTGTTCACTCTTCAATTTTGGGGAATGATTTGAGAAGGATAGGTATAACTTATTTATGTGTTTGATAGAATTCTTCAGTGAGGCCATCTGGTCCTGGAATTTTGGTTGCAGGAAGATTATTATTTTTTTAATTACAGATTTTATTTCACTTCTAGTGATCTGTCTTTTTTTTTTTTTTTTTTTTGTGGTATGCGGACCTCTCACTGTTGTGGCCTCTCCCGTTGCAGAGCACAGTCTCCAGACGTGCAGGCTCACAGGCCTAGCCGCTCCACGGCATATGGGATCTTCCCAGACCGGGGCACGAACCCGTGTCCCCTGCATCGGCAGGCAGACTCTCAACCACTGCACCACCAGGGAAGCCCCTAGTCATCTGTCTTTTCAAGTTGTCTGTTTCTTCTTGACTCAGTCTTGGCAGGTTGTATGTTCCTAGAAATTTGTCCATTTCTTCTAGGTTGTAGAATTCGTTGGCATGTAACTGTTCATAGTGTTCTCTTATGGTTTTTTTTTGTATTTCAGTGGTGTTCATTGTTATTTCTCCTCTTTCATTTATTTTGTTTATTTTAGTCTTCTCTTCTTGGTGTGCCTGTCTAAAGATTTGTCAATTTTATTTGTCTTTTCAAAAAACCAACTCTTGGTATTATTGATCTTTTCCACTGTTTTTTTAAATCTCTATTTTATTTATTTGTTTATTTCCTCTCTGATCTTTATTGTTTTCTTCTTTCTGCTGACTTTGGGGTTTTTTCATTGTTTTTCTAATTCTTTTACGTGGTAGGTTAGGTTGTTTATTTGAGATTTTTCTTGTTTCTTGAGGAAGGACTGTGTCCATATGAACTTCCCTCTAGAACTTCTTTTGCTGCATCCCAAAGATTTTGTAAAGTTGTGTTTTCATTTTCATTTGTCTCAAGGTATTTTCTGATTTCTTCCCTGATTTCATTGACTGATTGGGGTTTTTTTAGTAGCATGTTGTTTAGTCTCCATGTGTTTATTCTTTTCCCATTTTTCTTTCCATAGTTGATTTCTAGTTTCATATCATTATGGTCAGAAAAGATGTTTGATGTAATTTCTATCCTCTTAAATTTTCTGGGGCTTGTCCTGTGACCTAATATGTGGTCTATCCTAGAGAATGCTCCAAGTGCACTTGAATATTGTGTATTCTGTTTTTTTGGATGTAGTGTCCTGTAGATATCAATTAAGCCCAACTAGTCTATTGGGTCATTTAGGACCTCTGTTGCCTTATTGATATTCTGTCTGGATGACCTGTCCACTGATGTCTGTGAGGTGTTAAAGTCTCCTAATACTATTGCATTATTGTCAATTTCTCCCTTTATGTTTGATTTATATATTTAAGTGCTCCTATATTAGGCACATATATGTTAATGTGTGTAACATCCTCTTCTTGTATTGATCCCTTTATCATTATATAATTCCCTTCTTTGTCTTTTATTGTGGCCTTTGTTTTAAAGTCTGTTTGGTTTGATATGAGTATTGCTAACCCTACTTTCTTGCCATTTCCATTTGCATGAAATATTTTTCCATCCTCTCACTTTCAACCTGTGTGTGTCTTTCACCCTGAAGTCAGTCTCTTGTAAGCAGCATATTGCAGGTTCCTATTCTGTTTTTTTTTTAATCCAGTCAGCCCCTCTGTGTCTTTTGAGTGGAGCATTTAGTCCCCTGATGTTTAAAGTAATTATTGATAGGTATGTTTCTATTGCCATTTTATTCCTTGTTTCCAGTTGTTTTTGTAGTTCTACTTTGTTCATTTCTTCCTTTTGGTTTTCCTTTTGTGGTTTGATTTTCTTTTGTAATATGCTTGGGTTCCTTTCTTTTTGGTTTTTGTGAATCTCTTGTATATATATATATATTTTTTAACATCTTTATTGGAGTATAATTGCTTTACATTGTTGTGTTGGTTTCTGCTGTATAACCAAGTGAATCGGCTATATGTATACTTATATCCCCATCTCCCCTCCCTCTTGCATCTCCCCCCCACCCTCCCTATCCCACCCCTCTAGGTGCTCACAAAGCACCAAGCTGATCCCTGTTCTATGTGGCTGCTTCCCACTAACTATCTATTTTACATTTGGTAGTGTTTATATGTCCATGCCACTCTCTCACTTCGTCCCAGCTTAACCTTCCACCTCCCTGCGTCCTCAAGTCCATTCCCTACGTCTGCATCTTTATTCCTGTTCAGAACCTTTTTTTTTTAGATTCCATATATATGTGTTAGCATATGGTATTTGTTTTTCTCTTTCTGACTTACTTCACTCTGTATGACAGATTCTAGGTCCATCCACCTCACTACAAATAACTCAATTTCGTTTTCTTGTATATTTTTGATTTGTGGTTACCATGGGGTTCATGTATATTGACCCATAACTATATCTACTTGCTTTAAACTGATAGTCATTCAAATTCAAGCACATTCTAAAAGATCTATATTTTTTACTACCTTCCCCCACATTTTGTGACTTTGAAGTCCTATTTTACATCTTCGTGCTTATCCTCGTATTGTTTATTGTAGTTATAATCACTTTTACATTTTTTTTAGTTTGTTTTTGATCTACCTACTGGCTTATTTAAGTGACGTTCAATCTTTACTTGAATCTTTACTTCCTATTGGAATTTTCCCTTTCCTATAGATTCTTATTTCTTTCCCATTTAGAGAAGACCCTTCAATAAATTTTTTAGGGTAGGTTAATATTACTGAATTCTTTTAGTTTTTGCTTACCTGAGAAATTCTTTATCTCTGTTTCTATTCTAAATCTTGCTGTGGCATGGAGTGGGTGGGGCCAGAGTGTTTGATCTGCTGGGAGCGGGACTGAGGCATGCTGGTTCCTGGTGCCACTTGAGTAAGCACTGAAAATGGCTGCCACTGCCCAACCTGGACCACACTCCAGGCTCTGGGCTGTCACTGCATAACTAGACTGAGTCTTTTCCCAGGGCCCAGCTGACCCAGATCCCACAAGCTGTGGTATGGAATGAGTGGGGCCAGAAGGTTCACCCTGCTCAGATGGGGGAGTGTGGCAAGGCAACAGCCACAAGTGCAGAGCTCTCTCCGCCCTCTTTGTTAACAAGCCAGCACCCACACACTCTTCTTAAGTAGAGTCTCGGCTTTTTCAGAGCTTTCATCTATCCCAACAGTTCTCCTAGCAGCCAAGGTCTCCTCCTCTAGGACCCCAGGATTGGGATTCCCATCTGCAGATTGCACTGCTCACTCCCCAGGGTGAGGGTCTGTCCATGCAGATTTTCTCTTCCTTTCAGATCCGTCCTGGGGGCAGAGGACCTGACCCTGTACCATTTTTCCATCCTACCCAGTTATATGGAAATCTTTCTTGCAGCTTTTGTTGTATAGGAGTTCTTCTGCCAGTTTCCAGTTAGTTTTCCAGAAGAATTGTTCCACATTTAGATGTATTTTTGATGTGTTTGTGGGGGGAGTTGATCTTCACGTCCTCCAACTCTGCAATTTTGATCCAATTTCCTTATGATATTTTTTTGAAAAAATTTTTTGATGTCTTCTTTATATGTTGATTTCAGTTGTTAACCCTGATATACATAGAGCTGACAAGTCTCTGTTGACCTGCCATTTGTTCATATTTCAACCCCTGTTTGATATTTTCTAATCACCCCATGGATATTTAAAAGTGTTATTTAAATTGAATATTATTCAAATAACTCCCCCAAAGATTACATTTGACAGAGTTGAGCTGTGTGGTGACATTTCCCTTGGCTTACACTTAGATTTCTAAATGAAAGGGGAAAGTTTACGGCAACATGTATTTTTGGCTTTCAAAAAAATGGTGATGAATTTATGCATCATTCCCTCCCTGTGTAGTTGGCATATCTTAGAACATGCATCAGTTGGCCTGTGCTCAGGGAGATTGTGGCCTTTCACTGAACTTAACCTGTCTGAACTCCTCTTTAAAGCATTTGTTCAAGCCTACCCTCTCCCCATGTGAATACATGTCAGACATGAGTAAGTGAGTGGTGTGCTTTATATCATGACTCTTTACAGAAGCAGAGAGAAACTAAATCACAGCACAGCAAGCACAAGACCTCCTTGCTTCTTAGATGAGTGTTTCCTTAACAAGGAATAAAACTGAGGTATTCCAGTCTAAGGGTGAAAGGAAATTCAAGACAGCTTCACACTTTTAAAATAATGAGATGGTCATTTTTCTAGCCAGTATCAGTGTGAAGTGATGTGTACCCAAATATTAGACACCAGGAAATGTAGGTATGAGCCTATACTGTTAGGAGTGAGGATGAAGGCTTTCTTTATGACCTGCAAATGATGCTAGAAGAAATATTTCTTCAACTTATGTGAGGCTTGAAAATTAGTACTCACCTACTATTTACAGAAAACTCTTTTTGTTAAAAGCTCTGGGGCTTGTTTTCTCTGAGAGAGAGATTTGTAGCTATAATTAAGAAATCTGTTTAAATTGTGCTGATAATTATCATAATTGGTATGAAAATCTGATTAAATACTTAGAGGAGTAAATTGCCCCAGCTGAGTTTGATAAGCAACACACTTCTTATAAAAGAGAAGCTGAAGAAGGTAAATAGGTTTTCAAAAATAAAGATCCTGCTAACTTTAAGTAGGTCACATTTAGAAGTGCTCTTTGTGTGTTGGTTTATCTTAATTTGGGAAGCTTGGTGGCCTTGCAACATTTATATCTAGGACTAAAACAAGGTCCAGAATAAAGTGCTGCTGGATTGGTTGAGGTGCTTTGAAATGGAAAGTCCTCACAGTTAATATCCAGACACTAAAATCTCTCAGAGTCAAAGGGCTAAGACAGTGGCCGAGTGAATGATCAAATGTTGGAACTCGAGTGTGGGTCCATCCTGATCTGCATGAGACCAGTGGTTTTCCATATGTGTCAAAGAAATAACTGCAGTGATCCTTAAAATGTATATTTCCGGTGAATAGCATATCTGGGAGAAGGACCTGAGAATCGCAATTATTAAAACATGGTCCTTTGGTGGCTTTTCAGTTCACTTCAGATTTGAGATCATAATTGCACTGATTAGAAAAAACAGTGCAGATTCCAAGTGGTGGAAAAGAAGGGAGACTAAAGGAAAGGGCATTTGCACCAAAGAATAAAGTAGATTATCTTCCTGAAGAGGAACAGAGAAGTGAGTAAAAATGGATGACATCAAATCATTTATATTTGCCTTTGGAAGATGCCCTGACTGTGTTTTGGCAGCAGATTTACAGTCATAACTTAATTTTGCTTAGGATAATAATAAATAGGTTTTCATTTCCAAAATACACACCCGAGAATGTGTGTGGGTGGAGAGAAATAGCTCCCCACATTGTAGGGCAATGACAAAAGAAAGCCAGCTTGGGATTTAAAGTTTGTTAGAACCCACAAAGTGAACAGTCCAAATATAGATAATTAAGGGGTAACTGTTTATTGGTTAAACACCCTCTATAACACATACCATTACTAAAAAAGCATACTGTCTTACAGGTGGCTCATAGCAAATTTCCTTTTGGTACAATTGTAATAAATGGAATATGATAAATCCATAAGAAACAAGTATTTTTTCATGTGGTAATCACTTTGTAACAGTAAACCCTGAATTATATGCTGTGTGCATTGCAGTTGGGGAGGGAGGGTGGTAATGTGAACGTGGTGGGCAATTTGTGTTTTTTATGATAATTATTCTTCAACTTTTTATCTTTCTTCTCATCTCTAAGATTGCAGTCACTTAAACTATATCTATTTATCAAAGCAAAACCAAACAAAACATCTAGGAATTTGGAAAGGAAAAGAGTGAAGATATTGATTCAATTTTCCTTCTATTATTAATTACTTAATTCTATAAAGAGCATTACAATATACGTCTACACACACTACCTCATGTTAGTGATTCTAGCCTAACTCTGTTAGTGGGCAGGTATGATCCAGTCACCTGGATCTCTTAATGAGTAATGGATGAGAAACCTGAGCCTCAGAGATATTAAGTAAGTCCCCAAAGTAAAAAAGCAGTCCTATAATCCAGCATCTTACAACTCTAAAACCAGTGTTCTCTGTAGTGCTTAAAAATCAAGATTACTATTAACTTGCTAATTAACCATGGGAATATTGTATGTTTCCCCTCTGTTTCATCTCTGGATGCTCTAGGCTGGGAATATGATTTTTAGCCATGTGCCCATATAAAGACATTTCATTGAATAAACTGTTACATATGAGAGTTGTGATTTGTGAGTTGGAATAAATTATAAATGCAAATACAGAGATATTGAAAATATATCTGGAACCTCAGTTGAAGCAAGTGTAGTTTAGGAGGCTCCGATGAGGGTAAAATAATAACATGGTTATAGCCTTGGGGTTTTCATGTCCAAGAGATACTGGGGGTTTCTAGATTGACATGCTGTAGAACTGCTCCCTAATAGATCTCTTGTTCTGTTTTATGCCCCTATATATGATGAAATTTTGATAATTCATGTATATATCATAGACTGAGGGAATTAATTCTAAAGATGAGAAAACTGAAACTCAGACATGCTATGTCTGTGTGTATAATAGAATGGTCAAACCAAGGCTTGAAAGCAGGTCCTCTGACTCTCTGCCCAGTGTTTTGGAAGGAACTTTAATATGACATTTAGATACCCTCCTCACAATTGACAAGCATTTTGTGGGCTCCAAGTATTTGTTGGACACAGTGGAAGCAAAGCACTATAAAATCTGGCCCTGCTTTTTTTTTTTTTTTTTTTTTTTTTTTGTGGTATGCGGGCCTCCCTCTGTTGTGGCCTCTCCCGTTGCGGGG
>NC_041215.1:60098113-60126310 GCF_002837175.3 Physeter macrocephalus
GGGCCCAGCCGCTCCGCGGCACGTGGGGTCCTCCCAGACCGGGGCGCGAACCCGGTTCCCCTGCATCGGCAGGCGGACGCGCAACCACTGCGCCACCAGGGAAGCCCCCCTGGCCCTGCTTTGAAGGAATGTACGGACTGTTTTGGGAAAACAGAACAGACCATTTCAGAAAGATAGAATCGATAGAAAAGTCTCTTTCCCTAAATGTTGATAGTTCTATCCACTCTTGCAGAAAGACCTTCCAGTGTTTAATGATGAATAAGAAACAACCTAATGCCTCTTGCTGCAACTAAGCTAGTGTAAAGTAGCTGGAAACTTTCAGGCTGAAAGTTGTACCATGCCTGCATTGCTGATTTGTCTTATGAAGGTCAGTGAATCTCCACTTCTGCCAGTTCTATTCCTCTTCTGTAGACCCTTCCATTCACTGTCATCTCAGGACAATAATCTGACATTTTCAGTAAGCCCAAATGAATTTTGATTCTTTTAAAGTGTTAAAAAGAAAGGCTCAGTGATGATGTGAGTGTGCAGATAGCAGGATGACTTGGGCTGTATTGGGTTTTAAAGTTAAACAGTTTTATTTATAGACTTTCATTCTGCATGAAATATTAAACTATAAAAGCACAAGGTAAACAGATTTATTTATTTATTAAAATTTATTTATTTATTTATGGCTGCATCGGGTCTTCGTTGCTGCACGTGGGCTTTCTCTAGTTGTGGTGAGCGGGGGGCTGTTCTTCGTTGCAGTGCACGGGCTTCTCATCGTGGTGGCTTCTCTTGTTGAGGAGCACAGGCTCTAGGCACACAGGCTTCACTAGTTGTGGCACACGGGCTTAGTAGTTGTGGTGCACGGACTGAGTTACTCCACCGCATGTGGGATCTTCCCCGACCAGGGTTCGAACTCATGTCCCCTACATTGGCAAGTGGATACTTAACCACTGCACCACCAGGGAAGCCCAACAGATTTATTTTTAATTTGTATATATGACATCCTAGACATCTTATCAAACTTTAGAATAGGCTGAGTGATTCTGTGGTTTGGAGTTAAATGTACATCTGTTTTCTCTCTGTGTTGAGAAGACAACTCATAAAAATTCATTTTCAACAGATGGTTGTAATTGAAGACAGAACTACCTTATTTGGATTAATACACATTCATGAAAAACATGATACTTTCTGATGAAACCCAAGTCATCCCATAAATCCTATCAATAAAGTGATCTGGAATTTCTTTAAAATGTACCAAAACATGAATAACGAGTAGTTGGAATGTAGACTTCCGCCTCCTGTTCCTGTCCCTTGGCCCCATACTCCCGCTTTTGATGTTTGATAGCTTTGTATTGGAGACAGAGTTTTGTTCTAAAAGATTCATGTATAGATCTGTTTTATTGAGGCTGGAAAAACTGAATCTTACTATGGACATTTCCAGGTATCTAACAATCATCATCCAAATGTAAGTTTTAAATAGTTGGTAAAGGACTCTTTTTGGAAAAGCCCTTCTCTTAGTAGAGTTTACGGCATAAAACTTCACTGTTTTTCCCTATTTTTCTACTATTTAAGCTTCAGCTCTTGCCCCAGGTTTGATAAAGAAAGGGACATTGGACTTGGGTCAGGATCTCTTGTTGATAGCTCTGACTCTGTCTCTCACAGGATGTGTGATTTCAGGCAGAACTAATGTCTAGGACCTCAGCTTTTACTGCTTCCAGATGAGGGCCCAGAGTGGTCACTGCCATTACAGTCTTGATAGTCTAGAATCACTTATGGGATTATAGTTGAGGAGGTGGGGCAAGATGCTTTGCTGTCATCAGATGTATTATTGCTTTCTTTCTACCTTTGAGCTATTTTTAGGGAGAGAAGTTGAGACTATCACACACACTGAATCTTGTGTAGGCTCAGGTGGAGTCTTAGAGGAAATCACATGTTTTATTCTATCTCCTACACAGGAGTCTTCCATGAAGTATGATGGAAGACAAAACAAATTAAATTGCTTATGAATGCAAGTGACTTTGAGTTTGAAATGACCCCATAGATGTTTGTAAAATGACCACCATTATATACCAGTCCTTGTCCATCCTCACCTCATTGATTCTATCCCTCTTCACAGTTAGGCACTCTTAGCAAAGAGAAGTAGATTAATATGAATCTGCTTTGTAATGGCACAAATTATCTAGTTGTTACAATTCAATAGAAGTTTCCAAAATTATATTTATCATTGTTAAAACTATGCATCATATCATAGATTTAAAAGGATCTCTCCTTTAGAAGACCATGATCTTGTATTTCTTATTAAATCCATTAAGGGATATTAAACAATAAGAACTTAGCAATTCCTTCAGCATCTTTGACAACCAAAAACAAATCTGAAATACTGGAACACAGGCAAAAACAAAACGTGTTTACATGTGAAAAAACACCTTTAATAATGCTGAGAACACTTTTGAATGGAGAGACCATATCTTATTCTGGACAAAGTCTTGTCGTTCAGTTTTGTAGCTGCATTTATAGGTGAGAAAGGGGATGTGACTAATTTACGTCTAAATGATTTTAAAATAGAGAAATCCACTCAGTGTGAGAGGAGAAATTTGGAGAGATAACAGGATGGAAAAATGTGATTTTAAAACAACATCACTAGACATGGAAATAGATTGGTACCCAGATTGCAAACATGAATAATTCTCATCTTGATTTGGGTATTGTTTAGGTGAGCTTTCTCACAACTCATATGGGAAAAAGAAAGTAATTTTAGCAGGGCTTCCTAAGACCTTCTTTATCATAATCATACAAATACTATCCTTTTCCCTGAAATTTGACCTGTCCCTCCTTCTATTCCTTCTGACTGTCAGGTCTGTTGCTAAAATAGATAGTTGTAAAGTTCTGCTCCCAAATAAATGCCCCTGTGTTATCTATTCTGGGAGTTGACTATTGCATTGTAAGAAATCTAATCCTTAAGATCTTAAGTGGTAATTTATATAGAACGTTTTTCTAATATCTGTTTAAAGGATTATACTAGACAATGAGGATATACATTTGCTCTCTACCCTCCCATCCCCAAACCAAGTGACTGCCTGTCTTACAGCATTAGGAGTGATACTTCTTCCGCATTCCTATGTTTCCTTCCATATGGAGGGGCAGAGTGTAACATTCCTAACCTCTCCCTCTGCCTCTTTGTTCACCTGTTCACAAGGAAACTGAGTGGTGATTGGTGAGTTTGGCTAGAGCAAACTGGTCATGCTTGGATCTACACTTTATTCTTCTTGAGAGCCAACTGTCTACAGGGAGTATGTGCCCTACTCCTCTACAGTGAGGTCTCTGTCCTTTGTTGGCCTTGTCCTACCCAGCAATGCCAATGAGTGGGTAGTTTAGTCTGTCTAATTCTGGGTTCAATATTTAGGAAACACTCTCTTCTACTGATGCACGCCATATCCACCTACTCTGCTATTTTAGTAATAAGTGACACTTGTTTTGCTCCCCCATCTCATTTATTTCTCAGTTCCATAAAGTAGAAAAGAATATTAATTAGCTTCTATCAAATGCCAAAAATATGTATGTAGATTCTGACCATGTTATTCTTCTGTTCCAGGCTGATGGAATGTCCAGGCTAATGTTTTGTTAGAATACATAAGCTCCAGGATTTCAGAAATTAAAGTGTTGAATTAGGCTTACATTTATGTTCTTAATTATAAAACACATTCTGTCTCCCTCATTTGAGGTGTTACTTTCCCCTCTTAAAGACAAACAGCCTTTCATTTTTTAATACAGTTATAAGCAGACTAGTTCTCACCACCAAGTTCTTAAATGTGTTATTCACTGTTAAGATGTTTGTAGCTGTGGTTTAGCTTTAAACTATATAAGAAAGTATGGGAAAAAATATAAACAGAGAACAACGTGTCAGAATCTAAGAGCTTGTTCTCTCTTTGGTTCCAATCAGATAATCTCCAGTTAGGAAGAAAAGACAGGAAGGAGATACTTCACTAAAATATAGGTGCATTCAGATCAAAATCCATTTAAGGAATTCCAGAGTAGAAAGAAAGAGAGATGTGTGAGAATCATGTATGTATGTCTTCACTTTGATTCAATCCATTTATAAATTTTAAAAATGTATTTTTACGTATTTACATAGTTTAAGTGACTGTCTGTTGAGGAGGTTAGTGTGGCATTCGGTCTGGCAAGAATTTTGGTTCATAGAGTTTTGACCTTATTCCCCCCTATTTACTGAGAAGATACAGGAAGGGAATTCAGAATATCTTCTATCCATCTAGGCAGGAGGACAATTTCTAACTCTGTGTCTGGAAGTGTTTACTTGGATGCTTCTGTCCCTTCATGCTGGATTCCACATTGCAAGCATCAACAGTACTGCAAAACTTTACCAAAAGCAACTACATTTTTTCTGCTTTTCTTGTAAGCAGTGAGTTGTTAAAATTTTACAGCTCAAATCCATCAAGTAAGAGCATTTCTTAATCTTGTACTCCAAGGGTCTCACAACTTTTAGGGAAGCCCATGTGAAATATCAATGTTCTTACAGGCAAAACTGAGTCCTGTGAATATAGGGCGCCCACAGTACTGCATGAACACTGATGGAGTTTTTTTTTTTTAAATACATTTTCCATCTCCCTTGCACTTTTTTTTATAATATAAATTTATTTATTTTTGGCTGCGTTGGGTCTTCATTACTGTGCACAGGCTTTTTCTAGTTGCTGCAAGCAGGGGCTACTCTTCACTGCGGTGCGCGGTGTTCTCATTGCGGTGGCTTCTCTCGTTGCAGAGCATGGGCTCTAGGCATGCAGGCTCAGTAGTTGTGGCTCGCGGGCTCTAGAGCACAGGCTCAGTAGATGTGGTGCACGGGCTTAGTTGCTCCACGGCATGTGGGAATCTTCCCAGACCAGGGCTCGAACCCATGTTCCCTGCATTGGCAGGCGGATTCTTAACCACTGCACCAACAGGGAAGTCCCTGGAGTTTTTTTTTAAATTAATTAATTTTATTTTTGGCTGCGTTGGGTCTTCGTTGCTGCGTGCAGGCTTTCTCTAGTTGCGGCTAGTGGAGGCTACGCTTCGTTGCGGTGTGTGGGCTTCTAATTGCAGTGGCTTCTCGTTGTGGAGCAAGGGCTCTAGGCATGCAGGCTTCAGTAATTGTGGCACATAGTCTCAGTAGTTGTGGCTCACAGGCTCTAGAGCACAGGTTCAGTAGTTGTGGCGCATGGGCTTAGTTGCTTCATGGCATGTGGGATCTTCCCGGATCGGGGCTCGAACTCATGTCCCCTGCATTGGTAGGTGGATTCTTAACCACTGCGCCACCAGGGAAGCCCGACACTGATGGAGTTTTGAAGGTAGATTTTTGTACTGTCTTTAGGTCAGCTAATTTTTAGCATTATCCCTAGGTAATCATCCTTCTTCTAAAAGGTATGCAGATTTATTGAAGCCAAATATGTTGTATATATGTCCAGCCTCATATGCCATTCAAAGCAAAGCAAAAAAACCTCATATATCTTGAAAAGATCTAGGACATCTTTCGGACCTCTCGTTTTATATTTGGAAAAAACTGAGAAATAGGCTTGCTCAAACTGACTTGCCCAAATTTGTTAGTGGCCATCCAAGATTAGAAACTTAGAATTTTGAGTCAATCCTGTGTGCTTTTCATTATATTGCATTAAATAGAAAGGAAAGGCACAGCTATTTAGGGGTGGTTTTGGCCAGGATGAGTTTCTTCCCAAAGTTTGCATATACTACCTTTTGTACTTACCTTGAGTTGAGACAGCACTGGGCAAGCATAAAGTAAACAGTGAAATAGTTTTTGTGTATTGACAAAAATTGAAATAGACAACTCTTCACTTCCTACTTCTCTTACCTTTGTGAATTTTCCTAACACTTAGCCCTCATGAGTCATTTTGTAGACAGGATTTCAGTGCTTAAGGATGCAAAACAATGAGCTAGACTTTCTGGATTGTTTTCCTGGTTCTGCCATTGATAAGCCATGTGAGCAACCATCAAGGATAAGTTGCTTAACTATTCTAAACCTCAGTTTTCTCCTTTAATAAGTGAAGATGACGATTGTGACATCATCAAGATCAAATGAACTAACTCACAGAGCTGTTTCAAGGGATTAAGTAGGATTGACCTAGATCAGGTTTGTGTCAAAAGGGATACTCTTGGAATTTTCAAGTTCATTGATTCTTTATTGTATGGGACTGTTTATATTCTTGGCTCATACTTGCTAAATGCCATCCTGACCCCACTCATTATTACAACTCAAAATGCTCCCTAAATGCCAAAGTGGACCTGTTTGAGAACCGTCAAACTCATCTCTGTGTGTATAGTTCCTAACATTGTGCTTGGTACATATTAAATACTCCTGAATACCATCATCATTATCATCATCCCAGAAATTGCCAGAAGAAGATTTTGGGGTTTTTCCAGAGCCTCAACAGCTTCGCCAAGTTGGGACTTCATTATGGACTTGTGTGAGCTTCTCTTGTGCTATGAATTGTTTCAAAGGGGTAGGACTGGCCTAGATCAGATTTGGGGGCCCATTTAAGCCCTACTGTTCAAATAGTTTGGTTTGTTTAGTGGTTAAATTTGGTGATCTAGTTTCCTGACTCTAGGTTCACCTATTGGATTGGACAGAATGGGATAAGGATTCTTTCTTTTCTGGAGAGATCTTGGGAAAGTCTGGGTCACATTCTTGTCTTAATTGCATTTTAATCTCTTCTCTGTCATCTGACATTGCCCTTAGCTCAGCCATTTAGTTTGAGGCTGTCTTGTTAGGCTTTCCCTAGGGCTTCACTGCTGCTCTGTCTCCCTTCCCCTGCATCCAAGTATCATGTGGGTTAATGCTATGGACTGATGGTTACATTGCCCCAGTCTGAACTTGGAGATGATGTTTCTCCGGTCCTACCAAAAATGCCAAGATTTGCTCAAATTGGATTATAGTTCCACATTCTTGTTTGATCTTGTTTGTTATTCAGCTCCTCCCTGGGTCTGTGACTTCATCATTTTTTCTCTCCCTGTGGAGGTTCTTTTCCTATAATGCTGTGCAACCAGCCCCATGTTTTCACTCTCCTGATCCTAGTTCTTGGACTATGGCCTTATATCTTGGCTAGATAAGAAGTCAGTCAATTCTACTTCTGTCAGTAGTCTGATAAAAAGATTGAAGAGTTTGGAGTAGAAACTATTGACTAAAATAATTATCCTGCTCATTGTGGATCAATTTGATATCTACTTCAAAGAGATAGTAATAGCTTTGGATCCTAGTGTGTAGAAAAATGTGAATACATCTGTGAACTGCCACCATTGAGGATTTGATACTAAAATTGCTTTTGACAACTGAATATGGGAAAGAGATAACAATTGAAATGACTAGCTAATGGGAACCCACAACCTACCTGGGATTGTAAAGAGTATTTCTTCTTAGTTTTATTTAGGATGTATGTCAAACATGTGTCACTGAATCAAATTTGGGTCTGCTCACCCATGAGCAGTAAAGCCATTCTACTGACACTGGGCTGTGGTGAAAGAAAGTGCAGCATTTATTGTAATGGTCTGTACAAGGAGTCCGGGACAACTAATGCTCTAAAAGTCCAAACTCCCCAATGGGATTCAGCAGAGCATTTATTTATTTATTTATTTTTTTCAGCAGAGCATTTTTAAAGGCAAGGTGAGGGAGCGGCATCCCAGGGTATGTGATCAGCTTGTTCACAATTCTCTGATTGGTTGATGGTGAGGTAACAGGGCAGTGTCACATGGGGTTAGCATTATCAATCCTTAGGCACCAGTAGGTCTGGGGGCTGTGTGCTCGTGGTCATCAAGTAGTTAATCTCTTCCATTTGGTGAGGGTTTTGGCATCTATAAAACAACTCAGGAACTGTGCATCAGATACTATTATCAAGGTTCTTCAGAGAGAAGCTAAAGCAGAGGATATGGGGGGAGGGGTCTGTCCCAGGAAGGCCCTATAGGGTCCTACTCAGTTATACATGGATAACTACTGCTCCACTATCTTTTTAATTTAATTGATTTGGCAGTAAGTTTAACTACAATGGTAAAAACTGACTTTACCAATAAATTTCAAAATGATCACTAGAACATTTCTTCTCTTCCTCCTTAACTTCTTTCTCCTCGTCCTCCTCCTTCTTCTTATTGTTATAAAGCAGTCTAGCATACTCATTAAGAGTTCGGCTTTAGAATTGGATAGACCTGAGTTTAAATCTAATTTCAGAAAATATAAGCCATGTGACTTTGGACAAATTATTTCACTTCTTTGAACCTTAGTTTCTCCATCTGTAAAATAAGGATAATAATATCTACCTTTTGGGGTAGTTGTGATTGTTAAATGAAACAATATATGTAAAGTGTTAAGGTGAATGCTTGCTTCATAGTGAGTGCTCAAAAAAAAAGTATTGTATAGGTAAGCGTTTGTAGGTCGAAATACCTGTTCAAATGCTTTATCAAACTTTTATTAAAAAATTAAGTTGTGGTCCTCATGCCTTGGAATATGCCTCTGTCATCCCTCTCTGCCCTTTATTTGTTCCACATCTCAAATAAATTTGGAAATTTTCCAAAGGCAAGTTACCCAGGAAAGGAGGAGTAAATCAGTCAAGGTAGCAGTCAATCACAAATGGAGAACATCTGTTTATGATCCTGAAATGTGATAAAACAATGCCACTCAGAAGAAATGTGCTGATAAGACACATCAGCATGTATTGCCATCAAACTAGCACATGTTTTTATTAAGTCAAGACCATTGAAGATTTTCTCATACTTGATTTTGGTGATCATACTCCAAGCTTTCATCAAAATGAAATGTATGTGAGGTTTGATCACTGTAAGTATTCCTTTTAATGCACAAAGGGAAAGTTAAAAATGTATGTAGGATCAGAAATTATTCATTGTATGTTCCAAGACATTATGCAGTAAGGATAAGGATAATGTCTGTGTCTCTTATTTTCCACTGTGTCTTTACTACATAGCATCATTCCTAGAACATAGTAGTACTAAAAAACAGACAAATTGCCTACTTGTATATAATTATTCATAAAATTAAACACTGGTCTATAATTAGGTATTTATGGAAGTAGTTGTTGAAAAATCTAAAGATGAAATGACATTCAGCCAAAGGTTCCTGTCAGATTTGTCTAATAAAATTCCTTTTATGCAAACCAATTAAACTTAGGTCATTGCTCTTCCTTAAGGGAACAGCATTCAGTTTTGATCAATCTATGTGACTCTTTTCCAGGGGGTATTTTGTTTTTAATAAAAAATTGGCCAGTGGTATTTTTTAGAATTTTTCATTAACATTTCAGCTATTTTATCTAAAACACTGATGTATGGTTAAAGTAAGGTTGTGGTTTTAGGGGATAAACTAAAAAATAACAGAATGTTACATTATATATAAAGACAAAGAGATTTAAATTATTAATAAACGAATCTGTATTGGGTTGTCTTGAAAACCTTAATGATTATGCAAAGGACTAAGTGTAAATATATTTTTTAAGAGTTTCAGCATCTATTAAAATTTGCCTGAAATTAATTTCTTTGGGAGGTCTTGTTGAAGTTTTTTATTAGAAAATCTGAAAGAGTAGTGAAATAGTAAGATTTTATAACAAAGTAATGAGATGATTTTTCCGTTTTAATGAATGGATTGGAACATGTAATTTAATGCTTATTCCTTCAAAATGGTCATTTAGTCCAAGTATACAGTGATGTTTAGACTTTGTGTTTGGGATTTGCCTATAGCACTAGGAAAATAGAAGAAAACTATCATCATTATTTTATGGTTATGCTTCACTCTTGAACTTACTTGTTTACCTTAATTACTTGGTGAAGATGATGTTTAGTTGGTCATAAAAATCAAATCCAACTTTAAATAAAAAGAATGTACGGTCATTAAGTACATTAAAATAAGAGTGGCAGGCTTTGATGACTATTCTTAAAGAATTCTAATGCTGTTTTGAGATGCTGAGAAATGGCATCATCTTGGAAAAAAATGTCTATCCTTCTAAATCATCACTACATTGAAGGTGGAAACACTTAGATATATGTGTGCTGTTTTCTTTTTTAAAATAAAAAACTAGCCTTGTTATTTTAGAGTTCTAGCAGAGGAGCACAGTTAAAGATAGGATCCTTCCTTGAAACACAGGCCTCCTTTTATCTAGGAAAGTCTTTGTCAATGGTACAACCTTGGGATAAATACATATGCAGTAACAAGGGAGAAAGAAACAATCATAGTGCAGTCAGTCTTGGAAATCAGATGATAACTGAGAGATTAATCTCTAACAACTGCATAATAATTATGGCTCATATATTTTGAATCAAGATTTAACTTACCCTCTCAGTTTTAGAGTGGATATATTGGAGCACCATCATAAAATAAAATGGACAGAACTTTATTGGAAACATGAAGGAGAAAGTGTTATTCAGTGATTTCATATAAGATTCAACCATTGAAAATCTGGGAATGGGAGATGTTATTCAGCTTAGTAGGTACACCCAACTCATATGTTTATTTTGGTGTGATTGAGGCACCCAGGTGTCATCTAATTTCTTTGCAAATACCATATAACTTCTGGGTGATATCATCTACTTACATACTCACATGTTGATGTCTCCCAAATCCAAGAGACCCAAATAGACACCTCTGCATGACTGTTCTGTAGGCTCCTCAAACTTGCTTGTCATTATCCAACCTCATCATGGTCCCCTAACCCCTGGCCAAAACCCGATGTTTCTGTATCTCCGATGCCTATTAATACTGTGACCAGCCAAATTTCAAGAGCTGGAACTCATAGCATCCTTCTTAACCCCTCCCTCTTCTCTGCCTAAACCTATCCAATTGTCACCACCAACAAAAGCTTCCTGCAACCTGCCATTATTCTTGTTCCCACTTGCCTTGCCTCTGACTTAGACTGTAGCCACAGCAGACTCTTTGCTTCTTTGATTTCAATCAGTCCTTCACATTAATGACTGAATTCTTTTTCTAAGAAGCATATTTGAGATGTCACTTTCTGCAAAATCACAACCAAACAAAACAAAAAGCACCACTTCTTCCTTCTCATTCTTTATAGAAGAAAAGTCAATAATCTTCACCTGGTGAGCAGAGACCTTTATTCCCTAGTCCTAACCCAACACTTCTTCCCTCAAAACACTCTAAATTTCAGTCACACTTTAATTTCTTACCATCTGTTTAATTTGCGCATCTACTATTTTTATTAGTCTGTTTTACTAAACTGTTGAGTTCCTAGAGGGCTGTCATATATCTTATTGATATGTACAGCTAGAGGGTCAAAAGAGTCCCTGGCACAGAGTATAGGCTGCTTAAATGGCTGAGTGAAAAAATAAATAACAGCTAATGCTTATATGGGACTCATTATGAGCCAGTTACTTCTCTAGGTTATTTATATTAACTCATGCAAATTTTCCACAGCACTATTAAGTAAGTAAAATTATTATTTTCATGTTATAGATGGAAGATATTGAAGCAGAGAGAGGTTAAGTAACTTGCTTAAGGTGCACAGCTAGTAAGTGTCTGAGTACAGTATTGAACTCAGGCTCCAGACATGGGGTTCCTAACAACTATATCTTGTCACCTCTTAGTGTACCCCAAACCAGAAACCCAAATTAGTTTTTGTGAAATCCTTGCTTTTAGGGAAAAAAAAATAATTACAAGAAAATTAAATAGAGATTTATTTATCCAAAGGCAGTTTCTAGCATATATCTGAGGGTAGAAAACAAAATTTTTCTACTATGACCCCAATATATCATAGTATTAAATGCAGTGTACATTGAAAAATGATAAAAATGACACTGTCATATTTCCAGAATTTCTCTGAGGGAGTAGCTTCTGTGGTAGATGTCTTAATAATGGCTTTATTTTCTAACTTCCCTTCCCTATATAATTTTTTCTCTATTTTAAAATATTATACTTCTATTTTCTACATATTTCTTATATGTTACAAATTATTTTCCTTGGAATACTTTTCTCAGAGTCTGTTCCTGGGAGAACTCAGCTAGGACAATGATGTTTATAATTATTACCTTGGTTGTAAAATGTTGAATAAAAATGTGTTAATATATTAAGAAAGAGTTAAAGCACAGTGGGGAATATTTTTTATAATCATTGATTATAAACTCAGCTCAGAGCTCTGCTCTGGGCCTCGGGAACTCTGCCCAGTTTACCCTTACAACCCTACTTAAACCAAGAAGACCAACAACCTCAGCACAAATAAGGACTCCACTCAGCCCTCCTCTTCATGTGATAGATTCTTTCCACTCTAAAGGAAAACAAATCTTCCCCTCAGACACCAAATGCAAGACTTAGCAATGAGAAGAACTGCCTTTTGTCTACCAAAGGTTGAAGTGACCACAGCTAGAAAACAATTTATTTGGGCCTTTCAAACTTCTCTCTGAGTGGATCATGGGGTCTTGAGTGAGATTTGTCTTTGGGCAAAATTTTTCCTACTTGGCATCCTTAGGTATCAGGGTCAATGTAATGGAAGTACAACCGTTACTTCTAAAATTGTAAAAATCTTAATGAAAACCATATATTTACCCACAAAAATCATCGTGCAGGATAACCAAAGGGTCAAATATACTTGCTCTCAGTTAGAATTTTACTATCTCATATTTGTCTAAAATTCTGACTAGGAGTTAGTTTTTTTTTTTTATATAAATTTATTTTATTTTAGGCTGCGTTGGGTCTTCGTTGCTGCACGTGGGCTTTCTCTAGTTGTGGCGAGCGGGGGCTAATCTTCGTTGCGGTGCACAGGCTTCTCATTGTGGTGGCTTCTTGTTTTGGAGCACGAGCTCTGAGAGCACAGGCTTCAGTAGTTGTGGCACGTGGGCTCAGTAGTTGTGGCTCATGGGCTCTAGAGCACAGGCTCAGTAGTTGTGGCGCACGGGCTTAGTTGCTCCGTGGCATGTGGGATCTTCCTGGACCAGGGCTCGAACCCGTGTCCCCTGTATTGGCAGGTGGATTCGTGACCACTGCACCACCAGGGAAGTCCCTAGGAGTTAGTTTTTATCTTTAATAAAAAGGGAGATAAGTTATTTAATAAAAGCAATTTTGTAAATATCTTAGAAATTTGGAGTTAGGGCTGGGGGAGGTGTGGGAGTGAGAGGGTCCTTGGTGGTCAAAATGTAGCGAGTAGAACCCCTCCCTCTGCTTCACCAAGCTTGCAGCACTGGGCAGAGAGAAAGCTGCCTGTCAGTGTGTCAGTGTGAGTGAAGCCAGAAGTAATATACCTGGGAAAAATAATTTGAATCTAGTTATTGTGTGATATGCTCCAAAGTGTCAGTTACAATTAGGAAAAGGAATCGTGGAGTCATTTAAAGCATTTCAATTCAATTCTACAGACATCAGCTGAGTGCCTGTTGTCAGTATAGGTGATGTTCCAGTTAGAAAGACCAGAAAAATACTGGGCCCCCTCAGAAACATATTTGGGGACAGGAGGGAAGCATAATGGCATGTTGGATAGAATCCTGGTTCATCTGGCCTTGGGAGAGATTCATCTGGGCTCTGTGCCCCAAGGAAGAACTCATAAACTTGGAGATTGCCAGATCTACCTGACATTTGCAGTTATACTCTCTGTCAGGCACTGTAACCAGATAGTATGCAACTGATTTTTAAAATTTGGGTTTTTTTTCTGATTTCAAAAACAATCCCTCTGTAGAAAAAATTTAAAATCCCCCAAAGAAAAAACAAATTCAAATAGATAAGGAAACTAATGCTTCCATCCACTAAGTACAAAAATTAAAAAAAAAAAGGACTAATAATGCTATCTCATTATCTTTACCACTATTTCATTTTTCATTTTGGTCAGTTTTAGTCCATTTTTTCCTCCTATATAATACAGTTCTGTTTTTATGTATTTGTAATCATGGTATACATGCAATTTTGTACCCTAATTTTTATTTCACATGAAAAGCATTTTTCCAGATTACTACATAGTCTTCAGTCCATGCCTGCAGAGTGTTTCATTCAGTGGATAAAAAATTTTTCTGTTAGATATTTATTGTCTCTATTATTTTATTGTTGCCATGAATAGTTTTATATTTATGATTTCTTTTAATATTTTAGATTATTTCCTTAAGTTATAGTTCCTCCAGAATATGAAGTATGGACTATTTTTATTGTTCACAATTGCCTCGGTGCCAACCAAGCTCACTGTCTGGCATATGGTGTGTACTTCATAAATTTTTGTTAAATAAATGATTAATGAAGAGGAATTACTAGATTAAATGGCATGGGTACCTTTTATTGCCATTTTTCAATCCTAACAGTGTAATATTATTTTGAACTGGCTAGATACTTTGCAAATATTATTTCATTTATTGATAATTCCAAGAGAAACTCAGTGATGCAGTTGAAGAAATAGAGGTTCAAGGATTGAATTACAGTGACATGGCTGGGGTAGAGCCAGTATTCAGACTTGTGTCCTTTGATGCTAACCTTAGTGTTTTATTCATTTTGCCACCCTGTCCCTCATCTAAATTTTCTCATTAAGAGGATCTTGAAGACAGAGCCTGGAAGCTTTTAACTATTGTTTGTCTAACAACAGTTAGTGGAAGAGTATAGCTGGTTGGCTTGAGCAGAGTTTGCCAAAGTGTTCTCTGTGCACCATTCCCAGAGAACATACAGAGCTTCTCAAAACAGCAGATCCCTAAACCCCTTCCAAGACCTATAGAATCAAAATCCCTGGGGGATGGAAAATTCTTGTTGGGTGGGAATCTACATCTTTACCAAGAACTCTGTTGTGTGTTGAGTTTTGTCCCCCAAAATGAGGTGTTAAAATCCTAACTCCTGGTATTTGTGAATGACCTTATTTGGAAATAAGGTCTTTGCAGATGTAGTCAAGTTAAGATGGTTCCTACTGGATTAGGCTGAGCCCTAACCCAGTGACTGGTATCTTAATAAAACGAGGGAACCTTGTATACAGAGATGACACAGAAAGAACACCATGTGAATATACAAAAGACAGAGCGACAAACACCATTTGAACACAGAGGCAGTAATTGGAGTGATGCATCTACAAGCCAAAGAATGCCAAGCATTAATGGCAACACCAGAAGTTGGGAAGAGGCAAGGAAGGATCCTCATCTAGAGACTGCAGAGAGCATGGCCCTTCCAAAACCTTGATTTCAAACTTCTAGCCTCCAGAACTGTGAGAGAATAAATTTCTGTTTTAAGCCATTTGGTTTGTAATACTTTTTGTGGCAGCCCTAGGGAACTAATACACATCCCAAGATAAATTTTCTTCATGATTAAATTTGAGAGCCACTAGTTAAATTTGACCTAAATTTAAGTCCTAAGTTGACTGATTATTAACCCAAAATAGTAATTTAAAACCAGAAGCTATCAAGTAAAGGGCAAGAGTAGGGGTGTTATACCATTAATGGAAATAAGGACTAATAAGCCTGGTAAGTTTGGATCAATAAAGATATATTTTTGTATGTCTGAATTGTGACTCTACCTTTTGAAAAAGGAATAAAGCAAATCTCTATCTGCATGTTTCACGCTGAAAAAGAAGTGTATATATTTGAGATCTTTAGAAAGAAGAAAGCTATCTCTTTCTGTGGGATATACTTACAATAATGATTCAATGATTCATTCAATAATGATGTCTTTAATATTGGCCACTAATTTCTTAAGGGCCCAAATACAGAGCCTCCATTTTAACTAATTATAAATTATACTTAAGTAAGAATAGCTGTTTGGTAATTTTTCCAGGAAAAAAAAACATTTTTAAGGTATGGTAGATGGTGTCTAAAATGATTCCCCACCTCCTGGTATTCACATTTTGTATTGTTGATCTAAAACATATAAACTGCAACTTATTTCTCTGGCAAAAAATGGGTTTATTTGAGAGCAGGAAAGAATTATAATTCGGCGTTTGCAACCATAGCGAGCCACCTGCAAGTCCCCTGCATGGTAAGGGAAGGAGAACTCATTTATAGAGAGGAAAAGGAAGTTGGAAGGGCTATAGTAAACAAAGAGTCTATGGCTTTTCATTGGCTGAGTCCTTGCCAGGAAAAAAGAGGAGTCATTCTTCTTCCTGTTGGGCTCTGCTATCACCATAGGATTTGAGAGCTCCCCCTTCTGGTCTCCTGACTTTATTTGAGATTTCTATTCATTAATTTTTTACAGTATGATCCTCTCCCCTTGATTGTGGGCTGAACTTACTGACTTGCTTTTAACAAATAAAATATAGTATATGTGATGGCATATTACTTCTGAGATTAAGTTGTAAAAGACTGACTTCTCCCTTGCTTGCTCTTTTTTGGCTTTTCTTGCTTGCTTGCTCTGATGAAGCAAGCTGCTATGTTGTAAGCAACCCTATGGGGAGGCTCATGTGGCAAGATACTGAAGGCAGCCTCCAAGCAAGAGCCAGCAAGGAATTGAGGCCCTCAGTCCAACAACCCACAAGGTATTGAATCCTGTCAACAATCACATAAGTTTGGAAGTGTGTCCTTCTTTATCTGACACTTGAGATGGCTATAGCCCCAGCTAAAACTTCTTGTGAGATCCTGAGCAGAGGACCCAGTCAAGCTGCTCATGGATTTCTGACCCACAGAAATGTGAGATAATAAATGTTATTTTGAGCCACTAAGTTTTGGGGTAATTTATTATGTAGCAATAGATGGCAAATACAAAAGCTATTAAAACGCCTGAGCATTTCCATGTTGGAAATTTACAGAGATACTGTATCTATTTCCACCATTAGGCTTAGCTTGCTTGGTTTTAAATGTGAATGATTTTATGAATTTCTGCTTAATAACTAGGGAAAACAAATATGGTGAGTTTTGCCTCTTGCTTATCTATGAACTTAATATTTTTTATGGTGTCTCACGTAGAGGTCATTCTGTCCAACCCCTGCACTTCTCAAATGATGAAGCCATCATTAGCTTGCCCAGGTAGGGTTGCCAGATGTAACAAATAAAAATACAGGCTACCCAGTTAAATTTGAAATTCAGATAACCAGTGAATTTTTTCTTTATCATAAGTATGTCCCATGTAATATTTGGGACATGCTTATACTAAAACGAAATTTTTGTTGAATTGAAATTGAAATTTAACTGGGTGGCCTGTATTTTTATGGCAACTCTATGCCTAAGGTCATGCAATCAGTTAGTAACAGAGTCTGCACTAGCAGCCAGATGTCTGGTTCCCAGACCAACATTATTCCTTCCACATGACCCTGCAATGCTGATGAAAGTGGTGCTTTAGAAGCCCATCTTAAGGTTATGCATGTTTGAAGTTTTAATGTAGTAACCATTACTGAACTGCTTTTGAAAGGAGCTCTTGTGGGTCATTAAAGGACAAAACTGATGTTTTTTTGACACAATCAATGGGTCTCATTCTGCAAATGAAAGTCTAGTCTTATAGCCTTAATGGAAGGCAGCTGCAGATCCTGATTTTCCCATAATAATGAGCAGGACTAGATGATGTTAGTTTCTGACTGGATTGCGTTAATATAATGATTCAGGTATGCAGATGTACTTTAAAGAGGGACAAATTGTAGGAAAAAACCCGAATCAATTTTAAGGAGCTTTTATGTTTATGTTTAACATATGCAAGTCTATAAGCATTAAAGTAATTAAGTGAAATACATAAATATGCACAGTAGGTATGAAAAAGCCCCTTACTAACTGCTACTAGGAGACCTTATGCCTGTTGCGTGATTGCTCTTTAATTAGAATTAGTGTTTCTTTGCTTTTGTTCTTTAACTTTGAATATCTATGTGGCTTTAATTGTTTAAATATATTTACATGGATAATTTACATAATCTACTCTTGTTGATAATAGGTTTATGTAGAGTATGATTTTTTTTTTTTTTTTTTTTTTTTTTTTTTTGCTATACGCGGGCCTCTCACTGTTGTGGCCTCTCCCGTTGTGGAGCACAGGCTCCGGACGCGCAGGCTCAGCGGCCATGGCTCACGGGCCCAGCCACTCTGCGGCATGTGGGATCTTCCCGGACCAGGGCACGAACCCATGTGCCCTGCATCGGCAGGTGGACTCTCAACCACTGAGCCACAATAAGGACTCCACTCAGCCCTCCTCTTCATGTGATAGATTCTTTCCACTCTAAAGGAAAACAAATCTTCCCCTCAGACACCAAATGCAAGACTTAGCAATGAGAAGAACTGCCTTTTGTCTACCAAAGGTTGAAGTGACCACAGCTAGAAAACAATTTATTTGGGCCTTTCAAACTTCTCTCTGAGTGGATCATGGGGTCTTGAGTGAGATTTGTCTTTGGGCAAAATTTTTCCTACTTGGCATCCTTAGGTATCAGGGTCAATGTAATGGAAGTACAACCGTTACTTCTAAAATTGTAAAAATCTTAATGAAAACCATATATTTACCCACAAAAATCATCGTGCAGGATAACCAAAGGGTCAAATATACTTGCTCTCAGTTAGAATTTTACTATCTCATATTTGTCTAAAATTCTGACTAGGAGTTAGTTTTTTTTTTTTATATAAATTTATTTTATTTTAGGCTGCGTTGGGTCTTCGTTGCTGCACGTGGGCTTTCTCTAGTTGTGGCGAGCGGGGGCTAATCTTCGTTGCGGTGCACAGGCTTCTCATTGTGGTGGCTTCTTGTTTTGGAGCACGAGCTCTGAGAGCACAGGCTTCAGTAGTTGTGGCACGTGGGCTCAGTAGTTGTGGCTCATGGGCTCTAGAGCACAGGCTCAGTAGTTGTGGCGCACGGGCTTAGTTGCTCCGTGGCATGTGGGATCTTCCTGGACCAGGGCTCGAACCCGTGTCCCCTGCATTGGCAGGTGGATTCGTGACCACTGCACCACCAGGGAAGTCCCTAGGAGTTAGTTTTTATCTTTAATAAAAAGGGAGATAAGTTATTTAATAAAAGCAATTTTGTAAATATCTTAGAAATTTGGAGTTAGGGCTGGGGGAGGTGTGGGAGTGAGAGGGTCCTTGGTGGTCAAAATGTAGCGAGTAGAACCCCTCCCTCTGCTTCACCAAGCTTGCAGCACTGGGCAGAGAGAAAGCTGCCTGTCAGTGTGTCAATGTGAGTGAAGCCAGAAGTAATATACCTGGGAAAAATAATTTGAATCTAGTTATTGTGTGATATGCTCCAAAGTGTCAGTTACAATTAGGAAAAGGAATCGTGGAGTCATTTAAAGCATTTCAATTCAATTCTACAGACATCAGCTGAGTGCCTGTTGTCAGTATAGGTGATGTTCCAGTTAGAAAGACCAGAAAAATACTGGGCCCCCTCAGAAACATATTTGGGGACAGGAGGGAAGCATAATGGCATGTTGGATAGAATCCTGGTTCATCTGGCCTTGGGAGAGATTCATCTGGGCTCTGTGCCCCAAGGAAGAACTCATAAACTTGGAGATTGCCAGATCTACCTGACATTTGCAGTTATACTCTCTGTCAGGCACTGTAACCAGATAGTATGCAACTGATTTTTAAAATTTGGGTTTTTTTTCTGATTTCAAAAACAATCCCTCTGTAGAAAAAATTTAAAATCCCCCAAAGAAAAAACAAATTCAAATAGATAAGGAAACTAATGCTTCCATCCACTAAGTACAAAAATTAAAAAAAAAAAGGACTAATAATGCTATCTCATTATCTTTACCACTATTTCATTTTTCATTTTGGTCAGTTTTAGTCCATTTTTTCCTCCTATATAATACAGTTCTGTTTTTATGTATTTGTAATCATGGTATACATGCAATTTTGTACCCTAATTTTTATTTCACATGAAAAGCATTTTTCCAGATTACTACATAGTCTTCAGTCCATGCCTGCAGAGTGTTTCATTCAGTGGATAAAAAATTTTTCTGTTAGATATTTATTGTCTCTATTATTTTATTGTTGCCATGAATAGTTTTATATTTATGATTTCTTTTAATATTTTAGATTATTTCCTTAAGTTATAGTTCCTCCAGAATATGAAGTATGGACTATTTTTATTGTTCACAATTGCCTCGGTGCCAACCAAGCTCACTGTCTGGCATATGGTGTGTACTTCATAAATTTTTGTTAAATAAATGATTAATGAAGAGGAATTACTAGATTAAATGGCATGGGTACCTTTTATTGCCATTTTTCAATCCTAACAGTGTAATATTATTTTGAACTGGCTAGATACTTTGCAAATATTATTTCATTTATTGATAATTCCAAGAGAAACTCAGTGATGCAGTTGAAGAAATAGAGGTTCAAGGATTGAATTACAGTGACATGGCTGGGGTAGAGCCAGTATTCAGACTTGTGTCCTTTGATGCTAACCTTAGTGTTTTATTCATTTTGCCACCCTGTCCCTCATCTAAATTTTCTCATTAAGAGGATCTTGAAGACAGAGCCTGGAAGCTTTTAACTATTGTTTGTCTAACAACAGTTAGTGGAAGAGTATAGCTGGTTGGCTTGAGCAGAGTTTGCCAAAGTGTTCTCTGTGCACCATTCCCAGAGAACATACAGAGCTTCTCAAAACAGCAGATCCCTAAACCCCTTCCAAGACCTATAGAATCAAAATCCCTGGGGGATGGAAAATTCTTGTTGGGTGGGAATCTACATCTTTACCAAGAACTCTGTTGTGTGTTGAGTTTTGTCCCCCAAAATGAGGTGTTAAAATCCTAACTCCTGGTATTTGTGAATGACCTTATTTGGAAATAAGGTCTTTGCAGATGTAGTCAAGTTAAGATGGTTCCTACTGGATTAGGCTGAGCCCTAACCCAGTGACTGGTATCTTAATAAAACGAGGGAACCTTGTATACAGAGATGACACAGAAAGAACACCATGTGAATATACAAAAGACAGAGCGACAAACACCATTTGAACACAGAGGCAGTAATTGGAGTGATGCATCTACAAGCCAAAGAATGCCAAGCATTAATGGCAACACCAGAAGTTGGGAAGAGGCAAGGAAGGATCCTCATCTAGAGACTGCAGAGAGCATGGCCCTTCCAAAACCTTGATTTCAAACTTCTAGCCTCCAGAACTGTGAGAGAATAAATTTCTGTTTTAAGCCATTTGGTTTGTAATACTTTTTGTGGCAGCCCTAGGGAACGAATACACATCCCAAGATAAATTTTCTTCATGATTAAATTTGAGAGCCACTAGTTAAATTTGACCTAAATTTAAGTCCTAAGTTGACTGATTATTAACCCAAAATAGTAATTTAAAACCAGAAGCTATCAAGTAAAGGGCAAGAGTAGGGGTGTTATACCATTAATGGAAATAAGGACTAATAAGCCTGGTAAGTTTGGATCAATAAAGATATATTTTTGTATGTCTGAATTGTGACTCTACCTTTTGAAAAAGGAATAAAGCAAATCTCTATCTGCATGTTTCACGCTGAAAAAGAAGTGTATATATTTGAGATCTTTAGAAAGAAGAAAGCTATCTCTTTCTGTGGGATATACTTACAATAATGATTCAATGATTCATTCAATAATGATGTCTTTAATATTGGCCACTAATTTCTTAAGGGCCCAAATACAGAGCCTCCATTTTAACTAATTATAAATTATACTTAAGTAAGAATAGCTGTTTGGTAATTTTTCCAGGAAAAAAAAACATTTTTAAGGTATGGTAGATGGTGTCTAAAATGATTCCCCACCTCCTGGTATTCACATTTTGTATTGTTGATCTAAAACATATAAACTGCAACTTATTTCTCTGGCAAAAAATGGGTTTATTTGAGAGCAGGAAAGAATTATAATTCGGCGTTTGCAACCATAGCGAGCCACCTGCAAGTCCCCTGCATGGTAAGGGAAGGAGAACTCATTTATAGAGAGGAAAAGGAAGTTGGAAGGGCTATAGTAAACAAAGAGTCTATGGCTTTTCATTGGCTGAGTCCTTGCCAGGAAAAAAGAGGAGTCATTCTTCTTCCTGTTGGGCTCTGCTATCACCATAGGATTTGAGAGCTCCCCCTTCTGGTCTCCTGACTTTATTTGAGATTTCTATTCATTAATTTTTTACAGTATGATCCTCTCCCCTTGATTGTGGGCTGAACTTACTGACTTGCTTTTAACAAATAAAATATAGTATATGTGATGGCATATTACTTCTGAGATTAAGTTGTAAAAGACTGACTTCTCCCTTGCTTGCTCTTTTTTGGCTTTTCTTGCTTGCTTGCTCTGATGAAGCAAGCTGCTATGTTGTAAGCAACCCTATGGGGAGGCTCATGTGGCAAGATACTGAAGGCAGCCTCCAAGCAAGAGCCAGCAAGGAATTGAGGCCCTCAGTCCAACAACCCACAAGGTATTGAATCCTGTCAACAATCACATAAGTTTGGAAGTGTGTCCTTCTTTATCTGACACTTGAGATGGCTATAGCCCCAGCTAAAACTTCTTGTGAGATCCTGAGCAGAGGACCCAGTCAAGCTGCTCATGGATTTCTGACCCACAGAAATGTGAGATAATAAATGTTATTTTGAGCCACTAAGTTTTGGGGTAATTTATTATGTAGCAATAGATGGCAAATACAAAAGCTATTAAAACGCCTGAGCATTTCCATGTTGGAAATTTACAGAGATACTGTATCTATTTCCACCATTAGGCTTAGCTTGCTTGGTTTTAAATGTGAATGATTTTATGAATTTCTGCTTAATAACTAGGGAAAACAAATATGGTGAGTTTTGCCTCTTGCTTATCTATGAACTTAATATTTTTTATGGTGTCTCACGTAGAGGTCATTCTGTCCAACCCCTGCACTTCTCAAATGATGAAGCCATCATTAGCTTGCCCAGGTAGGGTTGCCAGATGTAACAAATAAAAATACAGGCTACCCAGTTAAATTTGAAATTCAGATAACCAGTGAATTTTTTCTTTATCATAAGTATGTCCCATGTAATATTTGGGACATGCTTATACTAAAACGAAATTTTTGTTGAATTGAAATTGAAATTTAACTGGGTGGCCTGTATTTTTATGGCAACTCTATGCCTAAGGTCATGCAATCAGTTAGTAACAGAGTCTGCACTAGCAGCCAGATGTCTGGTTCCCAGACCAACATTATTCCTTCCACATGACCCTGCAATGCTGATGAAAGTGGTGCTTTAGAAGCCCATCTTAAGGTTATGCATGTTTGAAGTTTTAATGTAGTAACCATTACTGAACTGCTTTTGAAAGGAGCTCTTGTGGGTCATTAAAGGACAAAACTGATGTTTTTTTGACACAATCAATGGGTCTCATTCTGCAAATGAAAGTCTAGTCTTATAGCCTTAATGGAAGGCAGCTGCAGATCCTGATTTTCCCATAATAATGAGCAGGACTAGATGATGTTAGTTTCTGACTGGATTGCGTTAATATAATGATTCAAGTATGCAGATGTACTTTAAAGAGGGACAAATTGTAGGAAAAAACCCGAATCAATTTTAAGGAGCTTTTATGTTTATGTTTAACATATGCAAGTCTATAAGCATTAAAGTAATTAAGTGAAATACATAAATATGCACAGTAGGTATGAAAAAGCCCCTTACTAACTGCTACTAGGAGACCTTATGCCTGTTGCGTGATTGCTCTTTAATTAGAATTAGTGTTTCTTTGCTTTTGTTCTTTAACTTTGAATATCTATGTGGCTTTAATTGTTTAAATATATTTACATGGATAATTTACATAATCTACTCTTGTTGATAATAGGTTTATGTAGAGTATGATTTTTTTTTTTTTTTTTTTTTTTTTTTTTTTGCTATACGCGGGCCTCTCACTGTTGTGGCCTCTCCCGTTGTGGAGCACAGGCTCCGGACGCGCAGGCTCAGCGGCCATGGCTCACGGGCCCAGCCACTCTGCGGCATGTGGGATCTTCCCGGACCAGGGCACGAACCCATGTGCCCTGCATCGGCAGGTGGACTCTCAACCACTGAGCCACCAGGGAAGCCCTAGAGTATGATCTTTTGAGGATAACAAGTGAAATGAGAAAATAAGAGACTGGTGAAGAAAAAGAAAAAAAAAAGGGAATGCCCAATGATTAAGGAATTTGACTAAATGATCAGATTTGGTGTCTTTGCTCATTCCAGAACATTTATTCCAATGTGTCCCAAGACCTTGGAATGCTTTGTATTTTAGGGCTTAAACAAAACTGATTGCTATTTTTCAGAAGTTCCACTGACAAACCTTCAGTAATTTTGTCTTCTTTGGAGATAGTCAAGTAAAGTATGAGCAGTAACTTAGAATTCACCTAAATGTTAGGGGTTTCTTTTTCATGGTGAAGGGTTGTATTTATACTTTTTTTGGTAAGCCAATGCTAAGCTAAGTACACAGCGTTGATTATACAATTATTTAATTGTGACAATAGTAAGGAAAATTCACTGGTATTAAAGTAAAATAACTCATATTTATTAATAATGCATGAATGAATAGTGCTATACTTTTAATAAAATGCTTTTACTTATGTTATCTCCCCAAATATCTAAAATCATCCTGAAAACAGTCTTAAAGAAAAACAATTTGCCTAAGGTCACACTGAGAGAATATGGCACAGCCTGATTTCAACACATATTTTCTGATTTCAGGCCCAGGAATCTTTGTACTGTGCCACACTGCCTCTACATTTCTGATACTGTTCTGTTGAGGATTGTATTCACCTTGCAAAAATAGAGCCAGTGTTGTAATACAACCAGGATTTATTTACCAGACACTCTAGAGTCTTGTTTCCAAGAATTTAACATCTGAACCTCTTGAAGACTGAAAATGACTTATTCAGAAATGCTAAAGGAGAAGAAATGGAAATTCACTTTTTCCATTTAGAATTCTCATGGCTGATCTCATCTCCATTCAGAGTGGTGTGTCTCTCTGCATATTTTATTAGAGTTCTGTTGCAGTTGAGTTAAAGTTGTGCCTGCCCCACTGCCCTTAGCCTGTGCATGGGATATGTCCCATAAATTTTTGCTGACTGGCTGACTGACCCAGGGTCCTCAGGAGAGATGTGAGGAGTGCTAAGGCAGCTGAGAGAAAGTGCAGAACCTCTCAGCAGCCAGGAATTGAACCAGAAATGAAAAGGATAGGAAATCGAATCTCTGAAGAAAAGAAAAGCTACACAAGAGTCTATGAATTATCTGTGTCAGTGTTTGATTTTGTTGGTGTGGATAATGGAGAATTGAGTCTTATTATTATTATTTTTGTCTTTAGTGGTAACCCAGTACATGATAAATCAATAAGCCTATGACTTTATCCTCCATTCTAAACTAACCATTAGATTTTACAATACTAAGGAGCAAACAAACAGTGATGAACAACACAATAAATGAAATTTAAAATACTCTAGAAGGGATCAATAGCAGAATAACTGAGGCAGAAGAGCGGATAACTGACCTGGAAGATAAAATAGTGGAAATAACTACAGCAGAGCAGAATAAAGAAAAAAGAATGAAAAGAATTGAGGACAGTCTCAGAGACCTCTGGGGCAATATTAAATGCACCAACATTCGAATTATAGGGGTCCCAGAAGAAGAAGAGAAAAGAAAGGGACTGAGAAAATATTTGAAGAGATTATAGTTGAAAATCAAAGAAAACATATTAAAGCAGCAAGGGAAAAACAACAAGTAACACACAAGGGAATCCCCATAAGGTTAACAACTGATCTTTCAGCAGAAACTCTGCAAGCGAAAAGGGGGTGGCAGGATATATTTAAAGTGATGAAGGAGAAAAACCTACAACCAAGATTACCCAGCAAGGATCTCATTCAGATTTGATGGAGAAATAAAAACCTTTAAAGACAAGCAAAAGCTAAGAGAATTCAGCACCACCAAACCAGCTCTACAGCAAATGCTAAAGGAACTTCTCTAGGCAGAAAACACAAGAGGAGGAAAAAACCTACAAAAACAAACCCAAAACAATTAAGAAAATGGTAACAGGAAGATACATATTGAAAATTACCTTAAATGTAAATGGATTAAATGCTCCAAGCAAAAGACACAGACTGGCTGAATGGATACAAAAATAAGACCCGGATATATGCTGTCTACAAGAGACCCACTTCAGACCTAGGGACACATACAGATTGAAAGTGAGGGGTTGGAAAAGGATATTCCATGCAAATGGAAATTGAAAGAAAGCTGGAGTAGCAATTCTCATATCAGACAAAACAGACATTAAAATAAAGACTATTACAAGAGACAAAGAAGAACACTACATAATGATCAAGGGATTGATCCAAGAAGAAGATAAAACAAATGTAAATTTTTATACACCCAACATAGGAGCACCTCAATACATAAGGCAAATACTAACAGCCATAAAAGGGAAAATCGACAGTAACACAGTCATAGTAGGGGACATTAACACCCCACTTTCACCAATGGACAGATCATCCAAAATGAAAATAAATAAGGAAACACAAGCTTTAAATGATACATTAACCAAGATGGGCTTAACTGATATTTATAGGACATTCCATCCAAAAACAACAGAATACACATTTTCCTCAAGTGCTCATGGAACATTCTCCAGGATAGATCATACCTTGGGTCACAAATCAAGCCTTGGTGAATTTAAGAAAATTGCAATCATATCAAGTATCTTTTCCAACCACAATGCTATGAGGCTAGATATCAATTACAGGAAAAAAATCTGTAAAAAATACAAACACATGTAGGCTAAACGATACACTACTTATTAACCAAGAGATCACTGAAGAAATCAAAGAGGAAATAAAAAAATACCTAGAAACAAATAACAATGAAAACACAATAACCCAAAACCTAGGGTTTACAGCAAAAGCACTTCTAAGAGGGAAGTTTATAGCAATACAATCCTACCTCAAGAAACAAGAAACATCTCAAATAAAAAACCTAACCTTACACCTTAAGCAATTAGAGAAAGAACAACAAAAAAAACCCCACAAAGTTAGCAGAAGGAAAGAAATCATAAAGATCAGATCAGAAATAAATGAAAAAGAAATGAAGGAAACAATAGCAAAGATCAATAAAACTAAAAGCTGGTTCTTTGAGAAGATAAACAAAATTGATAAACCATTAGCCAGACTCATCAAGAAAATAAGGGAGAAGACTCAAATCAATAGAATTAGAAATGAAAAAGAAGAAGTAACAACTGACACTGCAGAAATACAAAGGATCATGAGAGATTACTACAAGCAACTATATGCCAAAAAAATGGACAACCTGGAAAAAATGGACACATGCTTAGAAATGCACAACCTTCCAAGATTGAACCAGGAAGAAACAGAAAATATGAACCGACCAATCACAAGCACTGAAATTAAAACTGTGATTAAAAATCTTCCAACAAAGAAAAGTCCAGGACCAGATGGCTTCACAGGTGAATTCTATCAAACATTTAGAGAAGAGCTAACACCTATCCTTCTCAAACTGTTCCTAAAGATAGCAGAGGGAGGAACACTCCCAAACTCATTCTACAAGGCCACTATCACCCTTTTACTGGAACCAAAGAAAGATGTGACAAAGAAAGAAAACTACAGGCCAATATCACTGGTGAACATAGATGCAAAAATCCTCAACAAAATACTAGCAAACAGAATCCAGCAGCACATTAAAAGGACCATACACCATGATCAAGTGCAATTTATCCCAGGAATGCAAGGATTCTTCAAATACGCAAATAAATCAATGTGATACAACATATTAACGTATTGAAGGAGAAAAACTATATGATCATCTCAATAGATGCAGAGAATGCTTTCGACAAAATTCAACACCCATTTATGATAAAAAGCCTTTAGAAAGTAGGCATAGAGGGAACTTTCCTCAACATAATAAAGGCCATATATGACAATCGCACAGCCAACATTGTCCTCAATGGTGAAAAACTGAAACAGTTTCCACTAAGATCAGGAACAAGACAAGGTTGCCCACTCTCACCACTATTATTCAACATAGTTGTGGAAGTTTTAGCCACAGCAATTAGAGAAGAAAAAGAAGTAAAAGGAATCCAAATCAAAAAAGAAGAAGTAAAATTGTCACTGTTTGCAGATGACATGATACTGTACATAGAGAATCCTAAAGATGTTACCAGAAAACTACTAGAGCTAATCAATGAATTTGGTAAAGTAGCAGGATACAAAATTAATGCACAGAAATCTCTTTCATTCCTATACACTAATGATGAAAAATCTGAAAGTGAAATTAAGAAAACACTCCCATTTACCATTGCAATAAAAAGAATAAAACACATAGGAATAAACCTACCTCAGGAGACAAAAGACCTGTATGCAGAAAATTATAAGACACTGATGAAAGAAATTAAAGATGATACAAATAGATGGAG
>NC_041215.1:60126586-60135014 GCF_002837175.3 Physeter macrocephalus
ATGTTCATTGCAGCTTTATTTACAATAGCCAGGATATGGAAGCAACCTAAGTGTCCATCAGCAGATGAATGGATAAAGAAGATGTGGCACATATATACAATGGAATGTTACTCAGCCATAAAAAGAAACTAAATTGAGTTATTTGTAGTCAGGTGGATGGATCTATAGTCTGTCATGCAGAGTGAAGTAAGTCAGAAAGAGAAAAACAAATGCCGCATGGTAACACATATATATGGAATATAAAAAAAATGGTCATGAAGAACCTAGGGGCAACATGGGGATAAAGACACAGACCTACTAGAGGATGGACTTGAAGATATGGGGAGGGGGAAGGTAAGCTGTGGCAAAGTGAGAGAGTGGCATGGACATATATACACTACCAAACTTAAAATAGATAGCTAGTGGGAAGCAGCTGCATAGCACAGGGCGTTCAGCTCAGTGCTTTGTGACCACCTAGAGGGGTGGGATAGGGAGGGTGGGAGGGAGGGAGACACAAGAGGGAAGAGATATGGGAACATATGTGTATGTATAACTGATTCACTTTGTTATAAAGCAGAAACTAACACACCATTGTAAAGCAATTATACTCCAATAAAGATGTTAAAAAAATGATATAAGGATAAATGTACAGCTCTTTCCAAATGTTTCTAGAGACAAACCCCTCAAGAGTGCTTATCAAGCATTAGAATGGTTGAATAAATTTTCATATTTCCATTCTATAACACAGGTATTTAAAAATAGCTCTATATTTCCTGGGAGAGAGATACATGAAATATTAAGTGAGAAGATGAGTTGTAGTGTGATTGTGTATATATGTATATACACACACATATATACTTTATATATATACATATATCTATACATATGTATGACATCACCTGCTTTCTTTGTAAAAACAACACATAATCATATATATGTGTATGTGTGTATATGCAAATATTTGTATGAACACAGAGGAAGTTATTTCAGAGTAGGAATGAATGAGTTAAGGAAATCAGTAACTTGCTGTGCATACAACCTTGCGTTTTTGACTAGTTATGATAATATGCATTATTTTTAATACAGTACTAAAAATAAAATCTTAAAGGGAGACTATAGTTCTAGTTAAGAGATCATTGATGCTTTAATGGAACAGCTTGAGTTGTTTTTTTTTTTAATTGAAGTATAGTTGATTTACAATGTGCCAATCTCTGCTATACAGGAAAGTGACTCAGTTATATACGTATAGACAGTCTTTTTTTAAAATATTCTTTTCCATTATGGTTTATCACAGGATATTGAATATAGTTCCCTGTGCTCTACAGTAGGACCTTGTTGTTTATCCATCCTATATTTAATAGTTTACATCTGCTAACCCCAAACTCCCAGTTCTTCCCTCCCCCACGCCCCTCCCCCATGGCAACCACAAGTCTGTTCTCTATGTCTGTGAGTCTGTTTCTGTTTTGTAGATAGGGTCATTTGTGCCATATTTTAGATTCTACATATAAGTGATATAATATGGTATTTGTCTTTCTCTTTCTGATGTACTTCACTTAGTATGATAATCTCTAGTTGCATGCATGTTGTTGCAAATGGCATTATTTTGTTCTTTTTCATGGCTGAGTAGTACTACATTGTATATATGTACCACATCTTCTTTATCCATTCATCTGTCAATGGACATTTAGGTTGTTTCCATGTCTTGGCTATTGTGAATGGTGCTGCTATGAACACAAGGGTGCATGCATCTTTTTGAATTATAGTTTTGTCCACATATATGCCCAGGAGTGGGATTGCTGGATCATATGGTAATTCTATTTTTAGTTTTCTGAGGAACCTCCACACTGTTTTTCATAGTGGCTTCACCAACTTACATTCCCATCAACACTGTAGGAGGGTTCCCTTTCTCCATACCCTCTCCAGCATTTGTTATTTGTAGAGTTTTTAATGATGGCCATTCTGACCAGTGTGAGATAGTTGTTTTGATTTGCTTTTCTCTAATAATTAGTGGTGTTCATTGTAGTTTTGATTTGCTTTTCTCTAATAATTATTGATGTTGAGCATCTTTTCATATGTCTACTGGCCATCGGTGTGTCTTCTTTGGAGAAATGTCTCTTAAGGTCTTCTGCTCATTTTTTATTGGGTTGTTTGTGTTTTTGTTGAGTTGAAGGAATTGTTTTTATATTTTGGAGATTAAGCCTTTGTCTGTTGCATCATTTGCAAATATTTTCTCCCATTCCATAGGTTGTCTTTTCACTTTTTTTATGGTTTCCTTTGCTATGCAAAAGCTTGTAAGTTTGATTAGGTCCCATTTGTTTATTTTTGTTTTTATTTCTATTACCTTGGGAGACTGACCTAAGAAAACATTGGTATGATTTATGTCAGATAATGTTTTGCTTATGGTCTCTTCTAGGAGTTTTATGGTGTCATGTCTTATATTGAAATCTTTAAACCATTTTGAGTTTACTTTTGTGCATGGTTTGAGGGTATGTTCTAACTTCATTGATTTACATGCAGCTGTCCAACTTTCCCAGCACCACTTGCTGAAGAGACTGTCTTTTTCCCATTTTATGTTTTTGCCTCCTTTGTTGAAGATTAATTGACCATAGGTGTGAGGGTTTATTTCTGGGCTCTCTATCCTGTTCCATTGATCTAGGTTTCTGTTTTTTCTTTTGCTAGTGCCATGCTGCTTTGATTACTGTAGCTTTATAATATGGTCTGAAGCCAGGGAACATGATAATTAGAACCTTGTTCTTTTTTCTCAAGATTGCTTTGTTTATTTAGCCTTTTTGTTGTTCCATATAAATTTTAGAATTATCTGTTCTGGTTCTGTGAAAAATTTCATGGCTATTTTGATAGGGATTGCATGAAGTCTATAGATTTCTTTGGATAGTGTGGACATTTTAACAATATTCTTCCAATCCATGAACACAAGATATCTTTCCATTTCCTTGTCTCATCAGTTTCCTCATCAATGTTTCATAGTTTTCAGAGTATAGGTCTTTTCACATCCTTGGCTAAGTTTATTTCTAGATAGTTTACCCTTTTTGATGTAATTTTAAACAGGGTTGTTTTCTTGCATTCTATTTCTATAGTTCATTTTTAGTGTATAGAAAAGCAACAGAGTTCTGTATATTAATCTTGTATCTTGCACATTTACTGAATTTATTAAATGTCTCTTAAGGTCTTCTGCTCATTTTTTATTGGGTTGTTTGTGTTTTTGTTGAGTTGAAGGAATTGTTTTTATATTTTGGAGATTAAGCCTTTGTCTGTTGCATCATTTGCAAATATTTTCTCCCATTCCATAGGTTGTCTTTTCACTTTTTTTATGGTTTCCTTTGCTATGCAAAAGCTTGTAAGTTTGATTAGGTCCCATTTGTTTATTTTTGTTTTTATTTCTATTACCTTGGGAGACTGACCTAAGAAAACATTGGTATGATTTATGTCAGATAATGTTTTGCTTATGGTCTCTTCTAGGAGTTTTATGGTGTCATGTCTTATATTGAAATCTTTAAACCATTTTGAGTTTACTTTTGTGCATGGTTTGAGGGTATGTTCTAACTTCATTGATTTACATGCAGCTGTCCAACTTTCCCAGCACCACTTGCTGAAGAGACTGTCTTTTTCCCATTTTATGTTTTTGCCTCCTTTGTTGAAGATTAATTGACCATAGGTGTGAGGGTTTATTTCTGGGCTCTCTATTCTGTTCCATTGATTCATTTGTCTGTTTTTGTATGATTACCACACTGTTTTGATTACTGTAGCTTTGTAATAGGAGGATCTTGAGTTTTGTATTTTTTTAAATAAATTTATTTATTTGTTTTTATTTTTGGCTGCATTGGGTCTTCATTGCTGCCAGCCGGCTTTCTCTAGTTGCGGCTAGTGGGGGCTACTCTTCGTTGCGGTCCGCGGGCTTCTCATTGCAGTGGCTTCTCTTGTTGCAGAGCATGGGCTCTAGGCACACAGGCTTCAGTAGTTGTGGCACGCAGGCTCAGTAGTTGTGGCACACAGGCTTAGTTGCTCTGCGGCATGTGGGAGCTTCCCAGGCTAGGGCTTGAACCCGTGTCCCCTCCATTGGCAGGCAGATTCTTAACCACTGCGCCCCCAGGGAAGCCTGGATCTTGTGTTTTGTTGGAATATTGAAAGGCCCTCCTATCTGATATAGCATTGGATACTTATGTGAGAAACTCAGCCTCTCCAAGGCTCAATGTCCTTTTCTGGAATCCTAGAGATATAAAACAGATGCTTTCTGAGACCTCTTCTATCACAGATATTCTATTTTATTGCTTAAAAATAATAATAAATAAATATGTGTGAAAATAGTGGTGGTGCCAATGGATGGCTGGAGTTTAATCCTCTCCTTCCCCTCTACCTACCAATCCATCAGTCATCTACAAATTGCTTCAAATAGGCTTTGTGATCTAAAGAAAAAATGATGGGCTTCTTATGCAAACTCAGCTTCAAGATAAGCTCCCTGACCATTCCCTTACCTCATGTTGCTGTTTCTTTTTTTTGTGTGTGGTACGCGGGCCTCTCACTGCTGTGGCCTCTCCCGTTGCAGAGCACAGGCTCTGGACACGCAGGCTCAGCAGCCATGGCTCACGGGCCCAGCCGCTCCGCAGCATGTGGGATCTTCCCGGACCGGGGCACGAACCCATGTCCCCTGCATCGGCAGGCGGATTCTCAACCACTGCGCCACCAGGGAAGCCCCATGTTGCTGTTTCTAAAGCCTCTCTAAAGTAGAAATTCTTGGTCTACTACTGTTAGAACTTGCTCCATAAAATAAATCAATATGTGTGATTAGGATCAGAAGAAGTATTTATTCATGAAGTTTAAAAGGCACATTATTCACATACAACTATTCTTTTAAAATGCAAATATCCTTTGGGAAAAGTACACTTTAAGCCTTACTGCTCATTTGTATTTCAACAGATACATTTTTAAGATCTCTTCATAAGAGCAAGATTTTGTGAAGGAAACATGGGAGAGAAGGAGAGGGATGTGGAGGGAATGGAATAACCACAGAGAGGGGAGAAGCTTCAAAAAGTGAGTGCAGGGACTTCCCTGCAGTCCAGTGGTTAAGACTCTGCTCTTCCAATGCAGGGGATGTGGGTTTGATCTCTGGTCAAGGAACTAAGATCCCACATGCCCTGTGGTGTGGCCAAAAAAAAAAAAAAAAGTGCAAACACAACAGGCACTTCAGGAGCTTGTCAGAAGAAAGAATGTGCTTGGGCCAAGAAATAGCCTTTAAATCCTCCTTGATTTCCGTCTCTCTTCTCCCTCACATCAGACACATCTGCAAATCCTATCAGTTCTCTCTTCACATATATCTGGAATCCAACCCCTTTTCACACCATTATTGCTCCACCCTGGACCAAACCACCATCATCTGGATTATTGCAAAGGCATTCTAAAACAAGTTCTGGGCTTCCCTGGTGGCGCAGTGGTTGGGAGTTCACCTGCCGATGCAGGGGACGCGGGTTCGTGCCCCGGTGCGGGAAGATCCCACATGCCGTGGAGCGGCTGGGCCCGTGAGCCATGGCCGCTGCGCCTGCGCGTCTGGAGCCTGTGCTCCGCAACGGGAGAGGCCATGACAGTGAGAGGCCTGCGTACCGCAAAAAAACAAAATAAAATAAAATAAAACAAGGCTGATTTCTGTCCCTTTAGGATCTGTTCTCAACACAGTAGCCAGAGGGACATTTTGAAAACCTAAGCAAGATCAGACACTCCTTTGCTCTAAACCCCTATTCTAGTGATTTCCCATTTACTCAAAGTCAGAGTCAAGTTACCTACAGTGTCCTACAAGAGATTCTTACATTAGACACAATCTGTTGAGCTTTAAAGAAATATTCATGTTGGGGTCTGATTTCCCGAGATGTTGATTTTATTGGTTTTATGGTTGAGGCATTTATATTTGCTGGAAGGTCCTCAAGTGATTCTAATGAACATCCAGAGTTGAGAATCACTGTCCTCTATAATTTGCTCTCAGCTTCCCTCCTTAGCCCTCTTCTCTCACCTTCTTTTTTCCCTCTCCCTTAACACCCTTTGGACACACAGACGTCCTGGCTGTTTCGCGAACACACCAGATACACTACCACTTCAGAGTCTTTGTGCTGGCTCATACTCCCTCCAGTGAGCCTCCTTCAGGTTCTTAAAATGTCATAAGCATACTGCACAAGGACCCCTAGAAAATTATGAGTGGAAGGACCTTGATTAGTCTCTTGTAATTTTTTCCCCTGACTCAAACTCCTCAAGCTATACTAGATTGAATTTCCCTCATATATAAATATATCTGTCATTTGATAATTTAGCCTTCACCCTGGTGAGCTGAGGGTGCAAGATAAATGGTTTTGCAGTCCAAGCAACTGCCCAAAAGAAACAGAGCTAGTATTGGTGAATTTTCTGCATACATGCTCAGAGCATGTTCTTATCTAACCAAGTCCCTGTAGACACATGCATGTAACCTCACATACACAGAAAAATCATGTACAGAGATGCTTTGACCAGAGTTTCTAAGGTCTCTGACAGCACGGATATTCTAAGATTCTGATGTTGAAAATTAATACTAACACAGAATTATAAATATTAATGGTATGAAAACAGAATCAAGGAACAGCTTAAAGGGATTTAGCACCTCCATTCCCTGTAATACATCAGCCACCCTCAAGAGATGCCAAATAACCACACATTTTAAGGAAAAGCAGTGGTCTTGTTGCACACTGAACATTTATAGCCCCCTGGCTTTACACTTCAGAGCACATTGATGTCTCTGGAGCATCCCCCATGTGGAAGTCTCATGCTGGGCCTTCTGGATAAGCTTTTGGGAGCTTATCTGTGTCATTAGGGTAGCGTAATTTATTCATGGGGTTTAAAGCATTTTTTTTTAAAGATGCCAATACCCCTTGGAAAAGGTATACTTTAAGGCTGATTACTCATTTATATTTCAACATATGCTATTTTTAAGAGTGCTTGATACCTAATAGGAGCTCAGTAAGCATTTGGAGAATGAGTAAATTGATGGGTTGAGTATTTTTTATGGAACATATGTAGGCCCCATGCTCTGAAAGAGACCCGGTTTGAGGTTATCATATGTCCAAAGAAACCCTTAGAAGAGCAACCTGACCACAACAGAGGGATTACCACATGTCCAAAGATGAGGAAGGAGCATTAGCTGATAATACGAAGAATTCATCTCCTGTATTAAGGGCACTGTAGCCGAGAACACTCCAGCTTTGTATGGGGGGGGTGATCTCAGAAGAACCCACAAAAGAACTCACCTTTAAATATTTGACAGAACCTGGAGAGGACTAACACCAGCTCACAGGAGTATCAGTCAAGTAAGCTCTTTTTTGAACCTCCTGTCTTACAGGTTTTCCAATTTAAGCTGGGGGGAGACAAATAGAAGTACAAAGTAGAAAAATAGAGAATCCCATTCGCTGTTCTCCAACTGTACGTTTCTCTCCTACAGGCCTCAGCTGTGGGGAGGGAGAATCTTTGGCTTTAATTCAAGTTTAGACTTTTGATTTATTAGTGACATAAAACGTTGTTTTGTGATTTAAAGTGACTCTAGGACTTTTTATTACTTAAGAGTACCCAGAAAAAGTAATGGGGACTGCCCAAATTTTCATCTGGAGACAGTCAAAATACTAACCCAACAGAATAAATTTGAAGAGACAGTGAGCAATAAAAGTGAAGTTGTTTATAATTCTATCCCATGAGTCAAGCTTGTTACTTACGTCTCCTTCACAGCTCTGCCTTGATTAGTATGGTATCGATTCTCATGTCAGACTTAAAATATATCTGTAGTAAGTCAAACACATTTTCAGTTGGTGCTGAAATTTCACACAAACGTTATTTTTAAATCAGCATGGAATTATTACAATGGATTAATTTTTTCAGTCTTTAAAAAGAGAGCCTGTCAAGAAAGTCTTTGTTCTGGGTTGGTCAAAGGATTGGAGTAAATCCAATTCCTGTTAGTAGGACAGTCTCCAGTAGCAGGCTCAAAGCGCACTTTCTAAAATCTCACACAATCACACAAAGATCATCTTATGCTGATTTGATCTATGGAGATTACCAGTGGTAAAGGCACTAAGGAACTGCTTTTAATAGGCTATATTATTGTTATTATTATTTTTAGCTACATCATGCAATAGACAAAATTGAGACTTACCCAAGAAAAATAAGAATCACAGTCTCTTAATTGTTCTCTTTAAATTTAAGGCAACATGGGCTTCCCTGGTGGCGCAGTGGTTGAGAGTCCGCCTGCCGATGCAGGGGACCACGGGTTCGTGCCCCGGTCCAGGAAGATCCCACATGCCGCAGAGCGGCTGGGCCCGTGAGCCATGGCCGCTGTGCCTGCGCTTCCGGAGCCTGTGCTCCGCAACGGGAGAGGCCACAACAGTGAGAGGCCCGCGTACCGCAAAAAAAAAAAAAAAAAAAAAAAGTGACA
>NC_041215.1:60135043-60150759 GCF_002837175.3 Physeter macrocephalus
ACGGGAGAGGCACAACAGTGAGAAGGCCGCGTACGGAAAAAAAAAAAAAAAAAAAAAAAATTTAAGGCAACACAACTTTACATTTGTCTGTAACAGAGATACAATTTGTCTTTAACAATTGTCATCATTTGTGACAAAATGGCCTCTTCTTGTGGGAATGGCTTCCCAAAATGTCTTGGTCTATTGAGACTTGTAGCCTTATAAGCTGGAAGATAAGGGCTGTCCTGTGTCTCTTTTCTTTCTTCAGACAGCAACCAGGCATAGTGTTCTGCACACAATAGGTGTCAAAGAATTCTCTTGACCAAACGTCTGGGTGTTTCAGTCATTTGGAATGCATATTGCTGCTATTGTTCGTGTTTGAAACACAAACAGCATTAATACCAACGTTCTGTGGCTTCTGAATTCCTTTCACAGCTCTCTCCTCATTTCAACTAATTACTGTAATAGGCAGAGCACCCCTTCCATTTTGACAGTTAAGATGGAGGAAATTGAAAACTCGAAAAGACCATAAAGGACAGTCTTTTAAAAAAGAATCCATTAGTCGATTAAAAGTTATCTCAAATCCTCAGCATCCAGTCTCTAACTTAAAATTTCCTGTTTTGTTAAAGCATAAATGAAGTGGCTCCTTTTTTTCTCTCATGAAGATCACAAAAACCATTTCACTTTGGAGATGATTCTCCTACCTTTGTGTGTAAGTGTACTTAAAATTTTATATAGGTGTGGATAAGAATAGGTAATCTTTTCCCTTTGTCATTTCTGCAAGTGAATTTTCTCCTTTCATCCTTTGAGAGGATGAATAGAGGAGGGCATATGAAGAGCTGGTAAGTGGGGCTGTTTATCTGTCTGCTGTAAGATTAATAACACACTAAGCAATTCTCACAGTTATTACATTTATAAGCAGGAAGAGCCTTAGGCAAAACCAAGAAAGATGTCTTTGCTACCAACATATCTTTATTTTCTGTATCTCCTTTGTTAGTCTCCTTTCCAAACTTCCAGAACTTAGTGCCTAACCTTTCTGCTGCCCCTTAGATAACTCAGCCCCAACCTACCCCTTGGCATACGCTTCAATATTCCTTCCAGAGAAGCTTTGTGCCCAACTTTCCTTGGCTCTTTTCTCTTTGTTCTAACTGGCTCTCATGTATTCCATCCTCCCAGGCTTTGCTTGGTAACTGGCTAACAAATTAGATCAACTCCTTCATTCAGGGTAGAGATAATCAATTATGATTCAATGTGTTACAGAAGAGTTGCATCATTTCCACAGTTAAGTAATCGAGCTTGAGCACAAGGTTTGGGTATTAAGGAAGAAAAGAGAAAGAAGTGTGATTTATTATCTGTTCCCCATTGTAGTATTCAGCCCAGGATGCCGTAACAACGTACCATAGATGGGTTCAAACAACAGACATTTATTTCTCACAGTTCTGGAAACTGGAAGTCCGGGATCAGGGTGCCAGTGTGGTTGGGTTCTGGGGAGAACTCTCTTTTTAGACTGCTGATGCCCACTGTCTGTGTCTTCATCTGGCTTATAGAGAGATTTCTCTCTCTCTTACTATAAGGCCACCAATCCCATTTAATTAGAACTCCATCCTGAGAACCTCATTTAACTTTAATTTCCTCCAAAGGCCCTATTTCTATATACAGTCACACTGGGGGTTAGAACTTCAGCATATGAATTTGGGTGGGGGGCACAATTCTGTCCATGGCATTCATTCTATTGCACCTATGGATGATTGGGAATGAACAAGATAGTAATATGTATATATCTGTTTCTCCTTTGTAAGTCTCTAAATTTCTGTTTTCATTGTGTGAATGTTTTGTTGAGCTGAATTTGATTCCAAAATTTTAATATATGTACATTTCCTAGAGTATGTCTAAATACTTCATCTGCTGATCAGTTGAAGAAATAGTTCTCTGTTCTGATAATATTGGGGAAGGAAAAAAACTGACCATGTTTGATTTGTTGAGAAATGGCATATGTGCATGCTATACTTCATGGGTGACTTAAGGGAGTTTTAAGGGTAATTTGGTCAGTGTGTGATTCTTCACCTTAGGAATTGCCTTTAGAACTGAACAGGACTTCATTATACATTTGATTTTAACAGGCTTGAACAGCATAACTTAAGGTCATGAGTAGCCTGGTACTTATTACGATTATATTTGGGTAAGGAGACCTAGAAATACTTTGAAAACATGCATAGGTGGTGTCCTTCTCTGACCATAGATAATTATAAAAACCCAAAGTTTTGTATATGACACTGTGATATATAAAATGCTTTTAATAACCCTCACATAAAAAATAACATGAAATAAATTACAAACTCCAGGTGACTTGTTTATTAATTAATTCAGGAAGATATTTATTAATGTGACTCAGGAAAAGTTAATAACTTCAATGTGGTGGGACAGATGTTTTCAGAAGTCCTTCCATGGAAACTTGCTCTCTTCTTATTAAAAGCTGAGTTTCAAAACAACTTCCAGGTAGGAGGCAGTTGCAGGAGATCAATTATCTAAAGTATACTTATTCAGGAAATATTTAAGTGCAGACTAAATGCCAGTACTGTTCTAGGTTCTAGGGAGCACTTGAGAATAAGACTGACAAGCCCTTGTTCTGCAGGGGCTCACATGGAGTGGGGAGGGAGAAAGGCAATAAACAAATACAATAAACATAACACCAGCTGGCAATAAAGTGGGCTGACTTGGCAAGGTACCTGGATTGCTGCTTCAGATTGAGTGGTTAAGGAAAAGCATTCAGATTTAAGGGAAGACATGAATGACAAGGAGTCAGTCATGCAAAGGAAAGGGAGAAGTACCAAAGGGCACAGCTAGGATGAAGGCCTATGGTGTGAACAAACTGCTGTGTTTGCCAACCAAAGGTACAAAGCAGCATGTCCATTTGCAGCAATATGGAAAAGAGAGAAGATGGCTAGAATGCTGATTGTCCTTAAGAAGATCTGCAGGAATTTGTTCAGTATCAAATTAGAAATGGCAGTAGATTAAGCTATACAGAAATAGTTGGATGAAGACTCTGTTTAAACTGTATCTCTGAGCTGGTGCAAGGGGATTGAGAATTTCCTGAAATCAGTATAAGTGCCCTGATATGAAGAAGTGGCCACTTTGAGTTAGACAAGGCTGGAGATTGAGAAAGTGAGGAGCACAAAAAATGATGAGTAGAAACACAGAAATAGAAGAGTTATGGTTAGGATAAGACTTTTCCAGTAGCAACATGTTCCACATGTTGATCTTACTGGCAGCTTACTCCAGTGTGCTGTACCAATATTACCATTTACTGTGTGCGTCATAGCAGTGGAATAGGACTTAGGATATAGGACTAAGGATTTCACCAATACCTTAGTGATACTTAGCTCTAGCACCACTATCACACTATTTATCTCCTGTAATGTGGGAATGCTCTGTGCATCTTTACGTATGCATACATACAATGCATATGTAATGTATTATATGTAGCATATGTATTTATATATTATACATGTGCATTTATATAAAGTGAGTTCATTGCATTTTGCATATTTGGCCATTCTCAACTAAACCATATATTGTCACTACATAAGTTAAGAAAATTCCTTCAGAAACTGCAAAGGATAAATACCTGAATTGGTTGGACCCACCCAAAAAGAATTACTCTGTAAAATAAAAACAAACAAAAAACTCAAACAACAAAAAGTCCATTGCCTTGGTTTAGAGATGACGTTCATTTACACTTTAATAAACATCACTTCACATAGGCAGGCATCATAAGCCTCATTTTGAAAATGGGTACTTGGGGGTGCAGAAGTGCTTATTTTCAAAGATGAAACTACCAACAGAGTACCCTCTGCGTGTTTCTTATTTGAGAATCCTGAGAAAAGCTGCTTGGCCAGTGCATATGCTGCCTGGGTCTGACCATACTCCAGATTTGGTCAGCTATGACTAGGGAATGGGAGGGGAGTAAAAACACGACTGAGAGTGTGGGCTGCAGCTATTCCTAGGAAAGGGGAGTGAGCAGTTACTGCAAAACATAACAAATCTGCTTACCAGCAAAGCAGGGTGTAGAAATATTTTTCAGCTACTCAGCTGAAATAAATAAAACCTGTACTTTAAGAAGTAGATTTTGCAGTAGCAAGTGAGTTTTTAATTAACATCAGAGTTATTATTAAAAACTTCCATAACCAAGACTGTCCTTCATCATTTTTTTAATCCTCTTTTGCATGGAAAGATGAAGATGATACAATATGTATTCTTGAACATTTCAAAGAAATTAGAGCAGGTTCCCAAAATAGAGAGAGTGTGTGGGCTCTTTTGTTGGTGTTGTTTTACTCCTTGTTCAAACTGTGGCATTCACACCATCCACACGCTTATGTCTGTGGTCTAGAGCGGCAAGGAGCAGTCGGGTGGCTTCGGTGACTTCTACAGAAACAGAGCTACACCTGCCTGTTCTGAGGGTGTTACTGTCAAGTGAAACCCTCTCCCAGATATATAATTAGCCCATGGCTAATATGTCATAAAAAGAAGAATCCTAGAAATATGCTGAGATGAAGTTTCAGAGAAAAGAAATTTAAATGGATCTGGCTGTGTTTATTTTATTCCAGTTATACTAGCAAAATAACAGCAGGGTTGGAGGAAAAAAGTGACTAGGGTAGATAAATTTTAAAAATTTATGCTGAAAACAGGGCTGAATTTTTGAAAGGGAATAATTGGTAAAGAGTAAATGAAAAGCGTTAAGCAACAGAAGAACTTACTCTGATGCTTTTACTAAGTTCCAACAAAATGGCAAGAGCTTGACTTCTTATTTTATGTATGTCCAGCTGTAGGGTGAACAGGTGGATTTATGAAAGTCCCCCAGGAAAGAACGTACTATGTGGAAAGTCAGGGACATCGTAGCCAGACCAGTGGCCTTTTAACTTTAAGGGTCCATCTCGACAAACTCACTACTCCAGGTCTGTCCTCCAGTGGACATGAACTGGCTGGGGCACTCCTTCCTCTATGAAGCTGTCTTATAATCACTATACAATGTAGAACAAAACATTTAAAACCATAGGCTTTGAATTCAGGCAGATTTGAGATCCATCTCTGATCATTTTTCTTAAAGCAGTGTGTCTTTGGGCAAATTACTTTATTGTTGTATAACTGAATTTTCTTTCCCAAGCAGTGCAAATAAAATTACCTTACTTGCAGAGTTGTTGGGAAGAGTAAATGAGATAGTATATGTTACGTACTCAGTAGTACATGATAGAAGTTAAAAAACAAAAAGGTGTCTATCACTATTACCTACTTGAGCCTCTTTTGATTGATCAGTCGTCCAGGTTTGCACTGAAAGTCTTGGTCTCTTTGGTTTTTAGCATGGAAAGTCCCAGATGTCTGGAACTGTTCAGTCCTGTGCAAACAGGGATGGTGGTGACACTACAGTCATTCACCCTTTAGGGTAAAAGACACTGTAGTCAAAATTTCTTGATTCCAATATGCATTTCTAGGGGTTTTTCTTCTATTTGGTGTTGCACAACCATGTGTATTTATTTAACAGATCCTTACATAGAACTTAGTATGTGCCAGACACTGTTTGAAGCTTTTTCAAATATTTACTTATTTAATCATCATAAAAACTCTCTGAGATAGGTACTATTATCATCCCTGTTTACAGATGAAGAAACTGAGGCAGAGAGAGGTTTAGTAAGTTGCAGAAGGTCACACAGCTGTTAAGTGAAGGAGCCTGGATTCAAACTTTCAAATTCTGGTTCCAGAGTCCACGTTGTTAACTACTATCCTTATGGTGACTGTGTGTGGTATATGTATTCTAACTAGTAGTACCTCGAATCATGATGAGGATTCCATTTTAAGCTCTGTCACTGATTTGAAACTTGGCTTCATCTGCACATCTGAGTTTGTTGAGCTGTAACCTGAGACACATACTTAAACCAGGTGATTAAGGGCTGTGAGTATCATGGGGGAAAGTATACCATAAAAAGCAGGATAGTAATATTGTCAAATGACATCCAAGGCCTAATTTTCCAGTGTGTGAATCTTTGGGATTCCTATTTTTTTTTACTTTCTCTTACCAATTTGTCATATCACATATGAAAGCTATTTCTCTTTAGAGTGAGCTAGTTCCTTTGGAAGAAGGGAAAAGGAAGAGATTTGATAGAAGAAAATACTTAAACGTTTAACTCTTTTGATTATGTGGATTTGTGTAGTCACATAATTGTCAGCTTAACCTAGATTCTAAACATGATCTACATTGTATTTTGAATTAAGTAATTCTTTTTAATCAAAATCTGTCCTCTTTGCCTCCATCCTGACCCTCTCCACTCCAAGGACACACTCACACAGCTTTGTTAGTCTCTTGACTACTGGTAAGTGGCTCTGCTACAAACCTCGATTAATAGTTGCATGGTTTTGCTATCACAGCCTAAATATGGTTAGTTGTGCAGATGGGCCAATGTATAAGCATAAAGCTTTCTCAATCTTCTCTCTGCACATCCAGTTTACCACTTTTCCTGGAAATATTTGAGAATATGAAAATCTTCAGTCTGTCCCCCTTTTACAGATTTATTTAGAATTCACAAATGTTTTATTCCAAGTACTTCTTCCTTTAATTTAAGTCACAAACTTAAATTCAACAGAAGGCACACTATCTTCATTTCATGTTATTTAATATATTTTTCATTTCATCTTATTTTGTATAATTTGGCAGAGATTTCTGAAGGGTAAGGTACATGAGATTTCTGAAGGGTAAGGTACTATTTTGGACATTTTCTGCGATGAAATGGTGATGCTTCAAGATTATTCTAGAGCCATTACATACAGCACATTCTGTTAGTCCCAGATATAAGCCAGAATTTGCTTCTCACAGACATGAAACCAAGAATGTCGTCATGACTAGCTTTTATATTCATTTCAGGAATTTTTGAGCACCTAATACATGCAAGGCATGGTGCTCACCTCTCCTTTTTTGGATGCTAAGTTTCAGAAGATGAGGTCCCTGATTTCAAGAAGTTATGTCCAGAAGGACTACAAAGCAGAATACTATAAGGTTTACAGTGGAAGTGCAAAGGGCTGCAGAGAGGCAAAAAAAGAAGAGATTGTTTATGATGGGATGGGAGGAGAGGAAAAAGATTGGGGGAGGCATCTTAGAAGAGGTGGCATATGAGCACACACTTGAGAGTCAAATAAGATATGAACAAATAGGATAGAGACAAACAGGATAGAGATGGGTAAGAAGGGCAGTTCAAGCTCAGAGAACAGCAAAAGCGAAGGCACAGAAGGCAAATGACAAAATGGAAAAGGGCAAGTCTTCTGAGAGCATGGTCAATCCCCGCATTCATTAAGCACAGGGGGATATGAGTGCTGTGCTGAGAGAGATGGGAAGATATTCAAGAGTAATCATGGAAGGTCTTGGCATGCTTTTAGTGTGGACTTTGTTTTGTGGGCAAAAGGAGCAATTGTTTAATTGAGTAATGTATATGAGCTCATTGTATACAGCACAGGGCATAGAGCAGTTGTTTAATAGATGGCTGTAATTTTTATCATTCTTATTTTTGGAGGTTTCTAGTAAATAGGAGTGAGGAGATCACGTTTAAAAGAGATTCTTAACTATTGATTTGCCCCCGCCTACAATTGCTCTTTATTTTTCCATCAGCTCTTACGAGCAACAGAGAGGAAAAATCAGCAGAGAGGACACCGTATCTGGCATTTGATGATGTGGCAATCCTACTATTAACTTTCTCAAACAGATTTGTTATGCCAGCTTTGAAGTGAATACTCACCCAACCGAGAGCTATTTATCACTGAAAGAAACAACAATAACATTATAGCTAACATTTAAAAATCACATGGTATGATTCAAGCCCAATTCTAGATGCTTCACATGTTATTACATTTCCAACCTCCACAAGAACCCTATAAAATAACTGGCCTGGGAGGTGGAGTTGGTGGAGGCTTCATGGAGGAGAAAAATTTTAGAGAAAGGAAGGATTCCAAAGGTTGGATACAAAGAAGAACAGGGCATCCTGATAGAAAGAATGTGAGCAAATGTAGGCATATAAATGTATTTTCATAAAAGGTAAAGAAACTAAAGCTGGGAGAGGCTAATAACTCACACAGCTGTTAAGTGTTAAAGCCTGGATTCAAATCGAGCAGGTCTAACTCTGAGGTTTGTATCTTAAATCCTAAGAGTTGAATCCAGGTTTTAAGACTCCAGAATCCACGTTGTTAATCCTTATTTTACAACTCTCCTAGTTGTAAAACTAATAGTTTTACAAATATTAATACATATAATGAGTGTCTTTTATATGAAATGCAGTTATACCAGAGTATCTGCGGGGGCTTGGTTCCAAGACCCACTAAGGATACCAAAATCTGCAGATGCTTCTATCACTTACATGTATAAAATAATGTAGTACAGTCGGCTTTCCATCTCCACAAGTTCTGCTCCATGGATTCAACCAACCATAGATCAAATTTCCATGGGTGAGGAATCCGTGGAAACAGAGGGCCGATTATATATGTTAACCACCATGAGGAACCTGCTCTCGAGTAACTTTTGGTCTACTTAGGGAAGATGGATATCCAAGAGAGAGTCACTTCTTCATTTTTACATTCTTATCAAATCCAGTGAAAGAAAAGAGAAAGGGTATAGCATTCACAGAACACCCAGTGCAGATCTGGTATAATGTTTTCTTAATTTTTAAAAATGCCTTGACTGAGATACCATCCACTCCTTTAGAGTGGTTTTTAGTATATTCAGTGTTGTACAATTATAATCATAAGCCAACTTCAGAACATTTTCATCAGTCCTCCACCTCAAATCCTGTACCCATTAGCAGCCACTCCCCATCCTACCACCCTGCCCACCATAGGCAACCAATAATTTCTGTGTCTATAGTTTTCCTTATTTCTAGACATTTCAAATGGATAAAATCATGAAATATGTGTTCTCTTGTGACTGGATTCTTTCACCTAGCATAATATTTTCAATGTTCATCCAAGTTGTAGGAGGTATCAGTACTTCATTTTATTTTTATTGTTGAATAATAATCCATAGTATAGATATACTATGTTTTATTTATCCATGCATATAATTATATAAATTTGGGTTGTTTCTACTTTTTGGCTGATATAAGTAATGCTGCTATGAACATCTGTGTACAAGTTTTTATGTGAACATATGTTTTCATATTTTGGAGTGGATAGTGTTTCTTTTTTTCTTATCTCATTGCCCTGGCTAGAACCTCAGGTACAATGTTGAATAGAAGTGGGTAGAGAAGATACCTCATATTGCTCCTGATCTTAGGGAGAATGCATTCAGTCTTTCACCATTAAATATAAGGTTAGCTGTGGATTTTTTTAGGTGCCTTTTGTAGATGAGGTTGAGGAAATTTTTGTCTATTCCTAGTTGGTTGTGTGATTTTTAACTTTTTTCATTAATTATGAAAGCGTACTGGATTTTGTAAAAAAATTTTTCTTCATCTATTGAGATCATGTGGCTTTTGTACTTTATTATATTGATATGGTATATTATGTTAATTGATTTTTGGATATTGAATTAACCTTGTATTCTTGCAATAATTCCATTTGGTATAGTGTATAATCATATCTATATGTGTTAGATTTGGTTTGATAGTAATGTCTTGAAGATTTTTGCATTCATGTTCACAGTGGTCTGTAGTTTTATTTTTCTTTTGGTGATTATATTAGTCTGCTTGTGTTACCATAACAAAATACCACAGACTGTGTGGCTTAAACAGAAATTTATTTCTCAGAGTTATGTAGGCTGAGAAGTCCAAGATTAAGATGACTGATTGAGTTCCTGGATGAGAGCTCTTTCCCTGGTTTGCAGATGGCCACATTGTCTTCCTATGGCCTTTCCTCTGAGTGTGTGGAGGGGAGAGAGGGGAGAAGAGAGGGAGGGAGAGAGGGACTTCATTTAACCTTAATTACCTCATAAAGGTCTAATTTCCAAAATTTGCAGAGGTAGAGAATTTTGGGAGGACACAATTCAGTTTATAGCAGTGATATCTTTGTCTGGTTTTTGTATCAGGGTAATGGTTACATCATATAGTAAGTTGGGCAGTGTTCCTTGCTTTTCTGTTTTTGGAGAAGAGATTGTGAAGTTTGGTATTAATTCTCCTTTAAATGTTTGGTCATGTTTTCCTTGCTACTTTAAAGATTTTATCTTTGTATTTGTTTTTCAACGTTTTTACTATGATGTGTTTTGGTGTGGATTTCTTTGTATTTATCTAACTTGGAGTTCATTGATCTCTTGGATATATTAATATTTTCCATCAAATTTAGAATGTTGCAATCATTATTTCTTTGATAATTTTTCTGTTTGTTTCTGTCCTCTCCTCTTCTATTCTCTCTTCTATCTTTTCTTTTTATTTTCTCTCCTATTATACATATGCTGGTGCACTTAATAGTGCCCCACATTTCTCTGATGTTATTTATTTTTATCTCTCTATTCTTCAGATTGCGTATCTCTATTGCTTTGTATTGAAGCTCACTGATTCTTTCTTCAGCCAGTTCAAATCTATTGTTGAACCCCTCCAGTGAAATTTTTATCTCAGTTATTATATTTTTCAACTCCAGAATTTCCATTTTTTTCGATAATTTATCTCTGTATTGATAATATTTACTATTGATAAGACATTGTCATCACATTTTCCTTTACTTCTTTAAGCAAGGATACTTTTAGTTCTCTGAACATATTTATAATAGCTGCTTTGAAGTCTTTGTCTGTGATGTCTAACATGTGGGATCATTCAAAGGTAATTTCTGTTGCTTGCTTTTTTTTTCCTATATGTGAGTCACAGTTTCCTGTATTTTTTGTTTTTTTTGCATGTAGTCTATGTTTTTATTGAATATTGGACATTTAACATAATATAGCAATTTCCCCTTATTCTCTTCCAATAAAATTTGTTCCCCTGGGAAAATATTCAGATATTCACTCTGAAAAAAAACCTGTATACACTGCTTCAGAGCTGGGTATGGAGACAGTGGCTAACTTTTCTTGGAATGACACCCTGGCTTCCCTGGGCTAGGGCAGCTGGTCTTCCTAGCTTATCTTTCCTGTTACGGAACCTCTGCTCTCTGAGCTGAGGCAAGTGTGATCTAGGTCCCTGTATTAAAGGCCTTTAATTGTAGTGTGGAGTTTCCACCCTATGAGTGGAGGATAGTTAGAGGAAGAGGCCTCCAGACCTCACAACTTCTCTTGCCTGGAATAGAACCTCTGCAATACAGATAAGGGTGGGTGCGGGGGTGAGTAGTGGGAAATACTGGCAGCCAGTTCCTCCTGAAGAAATACTGTAGTCCTCACTTGGGAGCTGGGAGGAAAGTGAGCCCTGTGTTCCTGACTGCACTCATCCAGACTGGAGCTTCCATCACGCTGAACTTGGATGGAAGCTTGTGACTTAAATGCCACAGATTCTTCCTGTTCTTATGAAGATTTGGTAAATTTTCTTGAGTAAATATTTCTTCATTTGCTGTGTTCCCTTAAGCCCATTTCCAGAGTTTTGTTTGTTTTTAAAATTATTTCTAGCCAGTTATGATGTGTTTCACTGGGGGGAAGGTCTTGGAGATCCTCATGCTGCCATTGCAGAAGTCATCTCCCTATACACTTAATTTCTAAGCCTGTTATCTCTGTTAATCTTTACAACAACCTAAAAGTGAGGCAGTAAATATCAGAGCCAGGATTTGAATCTAGACACATGACACCATATCTTGCTTTGTGGCAAGTGCTTAATAATATTTGCTGAATAAATTAATGAACCAAAAGAAAATCAAGCAATACAATTTTAGAAAAAATTACTTTTCAAGAAGAGTGTTAAAATAAAGGCTGTTAGGGTTGAGTTGAGAGATATCATGAAGCATTTTTTTGCTATTATAGAAAAAATGCAATTTCTTAGAAATGGCAGAATTCTCAAACTTTGTACGTAAACTGTTGATCTTCATGACCAACTTATGCTGTACAGCCAATTTATCAGACCCTTACATAGTACTTAGTATGTCCCAGTTTTACAATATGTGAAGTGGTAGCTCAGAAAGGGGTAATTTCTGAAGGAGAACCTGATGTCAGATCATGAGGAAAAATAGAAAACAGTGAAGAGGAGTTTCAAGGGCGTGAATGGGAAGGTACCTGCAACAATGATAAAAGGAAACTTTTATCATTGGCTAAAGAAGAACACAAGCGGGTGAGCCCAGACCTGCACCAGCAAAGAAGGGACGTGGCAAGCTGGCATTTTCAGTTATTTCTGGTGGATAGTCCCAGCCTTGATAGTGTCTCAAGCACAGGGCAAGTCATGTGTGTTTCTCTGATGGTGTTCTCTTTTGAAAAAATGGCTAAAATGGGGAAAAGAAAAAAAAGGAAACATTTTGCACTCTGATGATTTCTGTGCTTTTCTTTACTCTTTCTTCTATCCATCCTTTTACAAGAACTCTGGCTCTTGCCTGTTAACACCTGAAGCCAGATGCCAGGATCTATGATTATAATTTTGTCTTCTCTGGCTCCTCGAGAGCAGTTAATCTTTCTCTTTGGGCTATAATAACTGAGGTGCTGTAGTCTCAGAGCAGTGAAACCAAGGTAGACCTGGGCATGAGAGTGCTGTCTACATTGAATTAAAGGCTTGAAAAGCAGCCATGGTTGTTTTAGCTCCATTCATCTCCCAAAGCAGTAACGTCTGCCAGATAGACATAGTCTAATTTGGTAGATGGAAACATTTCGAAGACTCATGGACTATATTACAAATGCTGTCAGTTGAAGTCTCTTATACAACTCAGAACTGTATTCTCCTATACTATATCATTTAGAAAGTCCAAAAGAGCACTTTAAAATAAAATGAAATGGAACAGAAAATCTGCCCCAAATAACTCTTGCAAAGTTTGCTGATGTCATTAGAGATCAAACACTTTGTTACCTACCTCTAGTGGGTTAAAAGCATTTCAAAGATTTTTTTCCTGCCCTCAGTATATCTTTAAATGACAAGCACAGATGTTTGCTTTCACTTCCTAGCATCCTCATTCTTGGCATTCATTGTCTAAGCACTGGAGTTTCAGTCATCACATGAATGATTGCAAAATACATGTCTACATTCACTGTCCTTTGCCACCTCTAGCTCTCCTGTGGGTCATGGGATAATTAGATATTTGAAAAGCACCTTGAAATAAGAGCTATAAATAATTCCTTTCTCCAGTTTTAGAAAGCTCCATGGAAAGAAGGGTCATTGGAAAAATCCTTGGATCACCCTGCATAAAAGACTGGTGTTTGTTTGTCTTGGAGTAATTCAAGGAGAGGGAAAATGGTGTGATGGAAATAGGTCCTGATAGAGAGGAAAATGGGTATCTAGTCTCAGCTCTGTCACTAATTACCTGTGTAAGTTCTGGGAAATCCCTTCTCCTCATGAGCCTGTATATGTAGAATGAGGATTGAACTTAATGATATTTAAGATGATTTTTGAAAATTCTGTGAACACTTGTTTTACCTTTGTGCCACTTTTTTTAGTCTCTTCGGACTATCTGCATAGTAGTTCCTAGTTTGTCACTAGGTAAGTGGTTCCTCTGACTTTGTAGAGAATGCAGGAGGCCTGGTCTGAACACTTGAACATTTGAGATTTCAGGTTTTCCATTAAGGGAGAGAAGTTGGTGTGGTGTACCAAGACAAGAAATAGAAGATTTCGTGTACTAGGAAGCAGCTGGCAGTTAGCATATACTATTTAAGATGTTAGCTCACTGCCTTTTCCTTAAATTGAAATATTGTCGATATACATACTATGTTAGTTTCAGGTGTACTACATAGTGATTTCACATTTGTGTGTACATTATGAAATAATTAGCATGATAAGTCTAATAACCATCTATCTCCATACAAAGTTATTATAATATTATTGACCATATTCCTTATGCTATGAATTACATCCCCATACCTTATTTATTATATAACTGGAGGCTTGTAGAACTTTTTTTTTTTTTAACATCTTTATTGGAGTATAACTGTTTTACAACGGTGTGTTAGTTTCTGCTTTACAACAAAGTGAATCAGTTATACATAAACATATGTTCCCATATCTCTTCCCTCTTGTGTCTCCCTCCCTCCCACCCTCCCTATCCCACCCCTCTCATGGTCACAAAGCACAGAGGTGATCTCCCTGTGCTATGCGGCAGCTTCCCACTAGCTCTCTATTTTACATTTGGTAGTGTATATATGTCCCTGCCACTCTCTCACTTCGTCACAGCTTACCCTTCCCCCTCCCCATGTCCTCAAGTCCATGCTCTAGTAGGTCTGTGTTTTATTCCCGTCCTACCACTAATCTCTTCATGACATTTTTTTTTCTTAGATTCCATATATATGTGTTAGCATACGGTATTTGTTTTTCTCCTTCTGACTTACTTCACTCTGTATGACAGACTCCAGGTCTATCCACCTCAATACAAATAACTCAGTTTCATTTCTTTTTATGGCTGAGTAATATTCCATTGTATATATGTGCCACATCTTCTTTATCCATTCATCTCTTGATGGACACTTAGGTTGCTTCCATGTCCTGGCTATCGTAAATAGAGGTGCAATGAACATTTAGGTACATGACTCTTTTTGAATTATGGTTTTCTCGGGGTATATGCCCAGTAGTGGGATTGCGGGGTCGTATGGTAGTTCTATTTGTAGTTTTTTAAGGAACCTCCATACTGTTCTCCATAGTGGCTGTATCAATTTACATTCCCACCAGCAGTGCAGGAGTGTTCCCTTTTCTCCACACCCTCTCCAGCATTTATTGTTTCTAGATTTTTTGATGATGGCCATTGTGACTGGTGTGAGATAATATCTCATTGTAGTTTTGATTTTCATTTCTCTAATGATTAATGATATTGAGCATTCTTTCATGTGTTTGTTGGCAATCTGTATATCTTCTTTGGAGAAATGTCTATTTAGTTCTTCTGCCCATTTTTGGATTGGATCGTTTGTTTTTTTGTTACTGAGCTGCATGAGTTGCTTATAAATTTTGGAGATTAATCCTTTGTCATTGCTTCATTTGCAGCTGTTATCTCCCATTCGGAGGGTTGTCTTTTGGTCTTGTTTATGGTATCCTTTGCTGTGCAAAAGATTTTAAGTTTCATTAGGTCCCATTTGTTTATTTTTGTTTTTATTTCCATTTCTCTAGGAGGTGGGTCAAAAAGGATCTTGCTGTGATTTATGTCATAGAGTGTTCTGCCTATGTTTTCCTCGAAGAGTTTGATAGTGTCTGGCCTTACATTTAGGTCTTTAATCCATTCTGAGTTTATTTTTGTGTATGGTGTTAGGGAGTCTCCTAATTTCATTCTTTTACGTGTAGCTGGCCAGTTTTCCCAGTACCACTTACTGAAGAGACTGTCTTTTCTCCACTGCATATCCTTCCCTCCTTTATCAAAGATAAGGTGACCATATGTGTGTGGGTTTATCTCTGGGCTTTCTATCCTGTTCCATTGATCTATATTTCTGTTTTTGTGCCAGTACCATACTGTCTTGATTACTGTAGCTTTGTAATATAGTCTGAAGTCAGGGAGCCTGAATGCTCCAGCTCCATTTTTCGTTCTCAAGATTGCTTCGGCTATTCGGGGTTTTTGTGTTTCCATACAAATTGTGAAAATTTTTGTTCTAGTTCTGTAAAAAATGCCAGTGGTAGTTTGATAGGGATTGCATTAAATCTGTAGATTGCTTGGGGTAGTAGAGTCATTTTCACAATGTTGATTCTTCCAATCCA
>NC_041215.1:60151546-60152931 GCF_002837175.3 Physeter macrocephalus
TCAGTGATATTGGCCTGTAGTTTTCTTTCTTTGTGACCTCTTTGTCTGGTTTTGGTATCAGGGTTCTGGTGGCCTCATAGAATGAGTTTGGAAGTGTTCCTCCCTCTGCTATCTTTCGGAAGAGATTGAGAAGGATTGGTTTTAGCTCTTCTCTAAATGTTCGATAGAATTCGCCTGTGAAGCCATCTGGTCCTGGGCTTTTCTTTGTTGGAAGATTTTTAATCACAGTTTCAATTTCAGTGCTTGTGATTGGTCTGTTCCTATTTTCTCTTTCTTCCTGATTCAGTCTTGGCGGGTTGTGCATTTCTAAGCATGTGTCCATTTCTTCCAGGTTGTCCATTTATTGGCATAGAGTTGCTTGTAGTAATCTCTCATAATCTTTCGTATTTCTGCATTGTCAGTTGTTACTTCTCCTTTTTCATTTCTAATTCTATTGATTTGAGTCTTCTCCCTTTTTTTCTTGATGAGTCTGGCTAATGGTTTATCAATTTTGTTTATCTTCTCAAAGAACCAGCTTTTAGTTTTATTGATCTTTGCTATCGTTTCCTTCATTTCTTTTTCATTTATTTCTGATCTGATCTTTATGATTTCTTTCCTTCTGCTAACTTCGGGGTTTTTTTGTTCTTCTTTTCTAATTGCTTTAGGCGCAAGGTTAGGTTGTTTATTCAAGATGTTTCCTGTTTCTTGAGGTAGGATTGTATTGCTATAAACTTCCCTCTTAGAACTGCTTTTGCTGCATCCCATAGGTTTTGGGTCGTCGTGTCTCCATTGTCATATGTTTCTAGGTATTTTTTGATTTCCTCTTTGATTTCTTCAGTGATCACTTCGTTATTACGTAGTGTATTGTTTAGGCTCCATGTGTTTGTATTTTTATGGTGTGTGTGTGGTACGCAGACCTATCACTGTTGTGGCCTCTCCCGTTGTGGAGCGCTGGCTCCGGATGCGCAGGCTCAGTGGCCATGGCTCACGGGCCTAGTCACTCCGCGGCATGTGGGATCTTCCCTGACTGGGGTATGAACCCGTGTCCTTTGCATCGCCAGGCGGACTCTCAACCACTGCACCACCAGGGAAGCCCATGTATTTGTATTTTTTACAGATCTTTTCCTGTAATTGATATCTAGTCTCATAGTGTTGTGGTCGGAAAAGATACTTGATAAAATTTCAGTTTTCTTAAATTTTCCAAGGCTTGATTTGTGACCCAAGATATGATCTATCCTGGAGAATGTTCCATGAACACTTGAGAAAAATGTGTATTCTGTTGTTTTTGGATGGAATGTCCTATAAATATCAATTAAATCCATCTTCTTTAATGTATCATTTAAAGCTTGTGTTTCCTTATTAATTTTCATTTTGGATGATCTGTCCATTGGTGAAAGTGAGGTGTT
>NC_041215.1:60153600-60200876 GCF_002837175.3 Physeter macrocephalus
ATGTCTGGTGGGTTTTTACCTTGCTCCTTCATCTGCTGTGTGTTTTTCTGTCTTCTCATTTTGTTTATCTTACTGTGTTTGGGGTCTCCTTTTTTCAGCTTCAGGTTCTTAGTTCCCGTTGTTTTTGGTGTCTTCCCCCAGTGGCTAAGGTTGGTTCAGTGGGTTGTGTAGGCTTCCTGCTGGAGGGGACTAGTGCCTGTGTTTTGGTGGATGAGGCTGGATCTTGTCTTTCTGGTGGGCAGGTCCACGTCTGGTGGTGTGTTTTGGGGTGTCTGTAGCCTTATTACGATTTTAGGCAGGCTCTCTGCTAATGGGTGGGGTTGTGTTCCTCTCTTGCAAGTTGTTTGGCATAGGCTGTCCAGCACTGTAGCTTGCTGGTCGTTGAGTGAAGCTGGGTGTTGGTGTTGAGATGGTGAACTCTGGGAGATTTTCGCCGTTTGAAAATCTGGGAAGGTCTCTTGTGGACCAGTGTCCTGAAGTTGGCTTTTCCATGTCAGCGGCACAGTACTGACTCCTGGCTGCAGCACCAAGAGCCTTTCATCCACACGGCTCAGAATAAAAGGGAGAAAAAGTAGAATGAAAGAAAGAATGAGGATAAAATAAAATAAAGTAAGATAAAATAAAATAAAGTTATTAAAATAAAAAATAGTTATTAAGAAAAAAAATTTTTTTAAGTAAAAAACAAAAATGGACGGACAGAACCCTAGGACAAATGGTGAAAGCAAAGCTATACAGGCAAATTCTCACACAGAAGCATACACATACACACTTACAAAAAGAGGAAAAGGGGAAAATATATTACATCTTGCTCTCAAAGTCCACCTCCTCAATTTGGGATGATTCGTTGTCTATTCAGGTACTCCACAGATGCAGGGTACATCAAGTTGATTGTGGAGATTTAATCCGCTGCTCCTGAGCCTGCTGGGAGAAATTTCCCTTTCTCTTCTTTTTTCGTACAGCTCCCGGGGTTCAGCTTTGGATTTGGCCCCGCCTCTGCATATAGGTCGCCTGAGGGCGTCTGTTCTTCGCTCAGAAAGGATGGGGTTAAAGGAGCAGCTGATTCAGGGGCTCTGGCTCACTCAGGCTGGGGGCAGGGAGGGACACGGAGTGTGGGGTTAGCCTGCGGCGGCAGCGGCTGGCGTAACTTTGCACCAGCCTGAGATGCGCCGTGTGTTCTCCCGGGGATGTTTTCCCTGTATCATGGGACCCTGGCAGTGGTGGGCTGCACAGGCTCTCGAGAGGGGAGGTGTGGGGAGTGACCTGTGCTCGCACACAGGCTTCTTTGTGGTGGCAGCAGCGGCCTTAGCGTCTCATGCCCGTCTCTGGGGTCTGCGCTGATAGCTGCGGCTTGTGCCAGTCTCTGGAGCTCCTTTAAGCAGTGCTCTTAGTCCCCTCTCCTCGAGCACCAGGAAACAAAGAGGGACAAAAAAGTCTCTTGCCTCTTCGGCAGGTCCAGACATTTTCCCGGAATCGGTCCTGGCTAGCCATGGTGCACTAACCCCTTCAGGCTGTGTTCACGCTGCCAGTCCTCTCCCTGCGATCTGACCGAAGCTGGAGCCTCAGCTCCCAGCCCCCACCTGTCCCAGTGGGTGAGCAGACAAGCCTCTCGGGCTGGTGAGTGCTGTTCGGCACCAATCCTCTGTGCGGGAATCTCTCCGCTTTGCCCTCTGCACCCCTGTTGCTACACTCTCCTCCGTGGCTCTGAAGCTTCCCCCCTCTGCCACCCGCAGTCTCTGCTCGCGAAGGGGCTTCCTAGTGTGTGGAATCCTTTCCTCCTTCACAGCTCCCTCCCACTAGTGCAGGTCCTGTCCCTATTCTTTTGTCTCTTTTTATTCTTTTTTCTTTTGCCTTACCCAGGTATGTGGGGAGTTTCTTGCCTTTTGGGAGGGAGGTCTGAGGTCTTCTGCCACCGTTCAGTGGGTGTTCTGTAGGAGTTGTTCCACGTGTGGATGTATATCTGATTGTATCTGTGGGGAGGAAGGTGATCTCCGTGTGTTACTCTTCTGCCATCTTCCCCGCTCATTGTGGTTTTAATTTGCATTTCCCTAATGGTTAGTGATGTTGAGCATCTTTTGACATGTCTGTCGGCCATCTGTATGGCTTCTTTGGAAAAGTGTCTATTCAGGTCCTCTGCCCATTCTTAATTGAGTTGTTTGTTTTTCTGATGTTGAGTTGTATGAGTTTTTTGCATATTTTGAATATTAACCCTTTACTGGATATATCATTTGCAAATATCTCCTTGCGTTCAGTAGGTGGCATTTTTGTTTTGTTGATAGTTTTCTTTGCTGTGCCAGTATTTTTAGTTTGAGGTAGTCCCACTTGTATGTTTGTGTGTGTGTGTGTGTGTGTGTGTGTGTTTGCTTTCTTTGCTCTTGCCAGAGGAGACAGAGCTAAAAAAAATTTTACTACGAGCAGTGACAAAGAGTGTACTGCCTATGTTATCTTCTACAAGTTTTATGGTTTCAGGTCTTGCATTTAAGTCTTTAATTAATTTTGAGTTTATTTTTGTATATAGTGTAAGAAAGAAAAAGTAGTCCAGTCTAATTGTTTTTTATGTAGCTATCCACTTTTTCCAACACCATTTATTGAAGAGGCTGTCTTCCCCCATTGTATATTCTTACCTTCTTTGTGATAGATTAATTGACCATGTAAGTGTGGGTTCATTTCTGGTCTCTCTAGTCTTCCATTGATCTATGTGTCTGTTTTTGTGCCAGTACCATATTGTTTTGATTACTGTAACTTTGTAGTATAGTTTGAAATCAAGGAGCATGATACCTCCAGTTCTGTTCTCCTTTCTTAAAATTGTTTCAGCTATTCAGAGTCTTTTGTGTTTCCATACACATTTTAGAATTATTTGTTCTAGTTCTGTGAAAAATTCCATTGTTATTTTGATATGGATCGCATTGAATCTATAGATAGCCTTGAATGGTATGGCCATTTTAACAATATTCATTCTACTAATCTGTGAGCACAGTATACCTTTCCATTTTTTTGTGTTGTCTTCAGTTTCTTTCATCATTGTCTTATAGTTTTCTGAGTACAGGTCTTTTCCCTCTTTGGTTAGATTTATTCCTAGTTATTTTATTCTTTTAATGCAATTGTAAATAAGATTGTTTTCTTAATTTTTCTTTTTGATAGCTCATTGTTAGTGTACAGAAATGCAATAGATTTCTGTACATTATTTTTGTATCCTGATACTCTACTGAATTCATTTATTAGTCCTAATAGTTTTTTGGTAACATTTTTGTGATTTTTTATATATAGTATCATATCATGTAATTTCCAGCAGTGTCTTTTTACTTCTTTCCAATTTGGATTTCTTTTATATCTTTTTCTTGTTTGATTGCTGTGGCTAGGACTTCCAATACTATATTGAATAAAAATGATGAGAGTGGACATGCTTTTTTTTTTTTTCCTGATCTCAGAGGAAATGCTTTCTGTTTTTCACTGTTGAGTGTGATGTTGGCTGTGGTTTTGTCATATATGGCCTTTATTATTTTGAGATATATTCCCTCTACACCCACTTTGTTGAGCATTTTTAAAATCATAAATGGATGTTGGATTTTGTCAAAAGCTTTTCCTGCATCTATTGAGATGATCATACGATTTTCATTCTTCACTTTGTTAAAGTGGTATATCACACTGATTGATTTGCAGACATTAAACCATCCTTGCATCCCTGAGTTACAGCCTGCTTGATCATGTGTATCATCCATTTAATGTATTATTGAATTTGATTTACCAGTATTTTGTTGAGAATTCTTACATCTATGTTCATCATGAATATTGGCCTGTAAGTTTTTAATTTTGTGATGTCTTTGTCTGGTTTTGGTGTCAGGGTGATGTTGGCCTCATAGAATGTCATTGGGAGAGTTCTTTCCTCTTTAATTTTTTGGAATAGTTTGAGAAGAGAAGGTGTTAACTCTTCTTTAAATGTTTTGTAGAATTCAGCTGTGAAGCTGTCTGATTCTGGAATTTGGTTTGTTGGGAATTTTTTTGTTATTGATTCAATTTCATTACTGGTATCAATCTGTTCATATTTTCTATTTCTTCCTGATTCAGTCTTTGGAGATTGTACGTTTCTAGGAATTTATCCATTTCTTCTAGGTTGTTCATTTTATTGGGGTATAATTGCTCATAGTAATCTCATGACATTTTATATTTTTATGGTGTCAATTGTAACTTCTGTTTTTTCATTTCTGATTTTATCTTTTTGGGTCCTCTTTTCCTTGATGATCACGGCTAAATGTTTTTCAATTTTGTTTATCTTTTTAAAGAACCAGCTATTAGTTTAATTGATCTTTTCTATTTTTAAAAAATCTCTATTTATTTCCACTGATCTTTATTATTTCTTTTCTTCTACTGATGTTGAGTTTTATTTGTTTTTCTTTCTGGTTCCTTTAGTGTAAACTCTTTGAGATTCTTCTTATTTTCTGATGTAGGCTTGTATTTCCATAAACTTTCCTCTTAGAACTGTTTTTGTTGCATCCCATAGATTTTGGAAAATTTTGTTTCTATTTTCATTTGTCTCCAGGTATTTTTTTATTTCCTCTTTGATTTCTTTAGTGACCCATTGGTTGTTTAGTAACATGTTGTTTAGACTCCACGTTTGTGTTTTTTGCAGTTTTTTTAAATTATAGTTAATTTCTAGTCTCATAGCATTGTGTTCAGAAAAGATGCTCATATGATTTCAATCTTCAATTTATTGATACTTGTTTTGTGGCCTAACATGGTCTATCCTGAAAAATGTGCTAAGTGCACTGAAAAAGAATGTGTTATGCTGTTTTTGGGTGAAATGTTCTATGTATACCTATTAATTCCCGCTTGTCTAATGTTTATTTAAGGCCAGTGCTTCCTTATTGATATTCTAAATGGATAATCTGTCCATTGATGTGAGTTGGGTGTTTAAATCCCTTACTGTTATTGTATTTAATGTAATTATTAATAGGTATTTACTTACTGCCATTTGTGAATTGTTTTCTGGTTGTTTTGGGAGGTCTTTTTTTGTTCCTTTCTTCTTTTTTGCTCTTTTCCCTTTCAAATTTGATGACTATCTTTAGTGTTATGTTTGGATTCCTTTCTCTTTTTTGTGTGTATATCTATTTTAGGTTTTTGGTTACTGTGAGGTTCATATACGACAACATATATATTCTTATTATTTTAAGTTGATGTTCTTAAATTAAAGCACATTCTAACAAGCTTACATTTTTCTGACCACTCCCTCGCCCCCCGTTTTATATTGATGTCATATTTTACATCTTTATGTTTTGTGTATCCTTTAAGTACTTATTGTGGCTATAGATGATTTTACTACTTTTGTCTTTTAATTTTTCTACTAGCTTTATAAATGCTTGATCTACTACCTTTACTTTATGTTTGCCTTTACCAATGAAGTTTTTCCTTTCATAATTTTCATATTTCTAATTGTGGCCTTTTCTTCTCTGCTTAGAGAAGTCCTTTTAACATTTCTTATAAAGCCAATTTAGTGGTATGGAACACTTTTAGCTTTTGCTTGTCTGCAAAAGTCTTTATCTCTCCTTCAAAATGAGTGATAGGCTTGCTGGATAGAGTATTCTTGGTTATAGATTTTTTTCCTTTATTACTTTGAATATATCGTCCACTCCTTCTGGCCTGCAAACTTTCTGCTGAAGAGTCAGCTGATGGTCTTATGGAAGTTCCCATGTAGGTAACGAGTTGCTCTTTTCTTGCTGCTTTTAAGATTCTCTCTTTATCTTTAATTTTTGCTATATTAGTTATAATGTGTCTTGGTGTAGACCTCTTTGGGTTAATTTTATTTGAGACTCTCTGTGCTTCCTGGACCAGGATGTCTATTTCCTTTCCCAGGTTAAGGAAATATTCAGCTATTATTTTTCAAATAAGTTCTCTGTCCTTTTTTCTTCTCCTTCTTCTGGGACTCCTATCATTAGAATATTAATGCATTTGATGTTGTCCAAGTGCAAACTATCCTCAATATTTTTTTTTTTTTTTTGCGGTACGCGGGCCTCCCACTGCCGTGGCCCCTCCCGTTATGGAGCACAGGCTCCGGACGCCCAGACCCAGCGGCCATGGCCCACGGGCCCAGCCGCTCCGTGGCATGTGGGATCCTCCTGGACTGGGGCACGAACCCTCGTCCCCTGCATCGGCAGGCGGACTCTCAACCACTGCGCCACTAGGGAAGCCCTATCCTCATTTTTTTTTTTAATTCTTTTTTTCCTTTTTTCTGTTTAGCTTGGGTGATTTCTGCTACACTGTCTTCCATTTTGCTGATCCCTTCCTCTGTATCATCTAATCTACTTGTGTATTTGTGTATTCTTTCTAGCTTACTTTTAATTTCAGGTATTGTATTCTTTAACTCTCTTTGGTTCTTCTTTATATTTTCTACCTCTGTTGATATTCTCACTGTGTTCAATCATTTTTCTCCCAGGTTTGGTGAGCTTCCTTATGATCATTATCTTGAACTCTTTATTGGGTAGATTGCTTATCTCCACTTCATTTAATTCTATTTCTGAGGTTATGTCTTGTTCTTTTGTTTGCAACATAGTCCTTTGTCTCTTCATTTTGTGTAAGACTCTGTGTTTATTTCTGTGTGTTAGGCATGTCAGTTACATTTCCCAATCTTGGAGTTGTGGCCTTATGTAGGAGATATCTTATGGAGCCCAGCAGTATGTTCCTCTCTGGTCATCAGAGCTATATTCTCTAGTGGTGCCCCTTATGTGGCTGCATGCACCCATCTGTTATGGCAAGGTCAACTACTTTGGGTGTACTGGTAGGTTGTGTTTGCCCCCAGCCATTTGTCTGTGAGACCATGCCACATCTGGTAGCTATGGACCCGCTGGAACATGGGGTAGGCTTCTCATGTGGTTGGCTGCACAGCCTGGGGTGGTATAAAGCTGGGGTGCTGACCTGCTAGTGGGCAGAGCCAGGTCCCAGTACAACTGTCTGTGCCACTCAGTGTGGAGCTTGAGTCTGGTGCTGGTCTGCTTGCAGGCAGGCCTGGGTTCCTAGTGATTTAGGCCTGAGGGAGGATTCTCAAATAGCACTTGCCAGCACAGGTGTCATCGTGATAGAACAAGCTCCCCAAAATGGCTACTGCCATTGTCTCTGTCCCAAGGGGGAATCCAAGTTGCCTCCTGCCTCTCCAGGAGGCTTGCTAAAATCAACAAGTAAGTTTTACTCAGGATCCTTTCAAACTACTTGCTCTGGGCTGGGACTTGAAGCATGTGAATGTTTGCATACTGCCTTAATTGCAGAGTATCTATTTCCCATAGCCCTCTGGCTCTCCAGAACACAAGCTCCACTGGTTTTCAAAGCCAGATGTTCTGGGGGCTCATCTTGCTGGTACAGATTCCCTTCGCTGGGCAGCCCGATGTGGGGCTCAAACTCCTCTCTCCTTGGGAAGGAATTTCACAGTTGTGATATTCCTCCCATTTGTGGGTTGCCAACCCAGGACTGTGGGTCCTGACCTACTCTGCCCTTTCTACCATTCTAGTTTTGGTTTCTTCTTTATATCTTTAGTTGTGGAAAATATTTTCTTCTAGTCTTCAGGTCATTCTCATAGATTGTTGCTCTGTAAGTAGTTGTAATTTTGGTGTGTCTATGGGAGGAGGTGCGTTCAAGGTCTTCCTACTCTGCCATTTTGGCCACCTCCTAGAACTCTTGAATATATAACAATCCTCCCCCACAAGGCCTACTGCTAATAGAAGACCAGAAGAAGGATGTGTTCATGGATGGGGAAAAACAGTAATTAAGGTAATGAGCTCTGAAGTCAGACAGATAATCTGGGAGCTGCAGTGGCATAACTGATTACCACATGGTACTAATGTGAAGTCAGACAGATCTGAGTTTGTGACTCCAATTTGCCATTTACTAGCTTTGTGTCCTTGGGAAAATGTATTACGCTCTCCAATCCTCAGTTGCTTTGTTTGGAAAATGGGGGTATGTCAGAATTTCTCTCAGATGATTAATGGGAAAATTACATATGTCAAGTGTGCTTAATGCAATGTCTGGTAAACAGAAAGTTCACAATGTGCATTTGCTATCATTCCCATTTTTATTAGTAAGGTCACAGAGTGATGAAATTAAGGTTTACTTTATGAATTACATAATAAATACCTATTATGCATACTATAGATATAAAGAAGTGCAAGGAATGGTTTTATTCCTCTAAAAACTTAAAATCCTCTTTTTGAGACAAATTGGTCACCTCTTATGGTGCTGGGTGGATGGTTTGCAGATTTTGTGCTCTTGGATAGCAGTTTGAAAAGACATTGTATATAAGGCTGTAGTTCATGTATTTGGTCATTGGAACAAAATACAACAAAGTAATATTTCCCAGTTATCTACTAATTTTAACCAGACTTATGAATACTAATATGCTGAAAAAGATGTTTAAAAATTATATTATGAGAAAAAGTGTGGCTAGCTATATTTTAATTACATTAACAAAGTTACCAAACTATGGTGAGAAATGCTCTAGTTTAAACAGTATATTCAGTTGGATTTCATTTCAAAGATCGCTGATTATGTAATAATAATCGTTAAAGTTTAAGCCTTAGAAAAATTAAGCTCAGTTCTAAAAATATTTCTTAATTGGATCATTTTGGAACTTCAGGTCCTTGATTCACATATAATTTTGGCATTGGGGTTTTCAGTGTGTGTGACTGTCAGGCACCTGGCAGAGATGGATTAGGTCCAAATCCAACCAGACGCTTAGTGGCAGATGGCTCCCAGTGCATTTACTCCAAACTTGGAATGTGTAAGAAGTTAAATGGCTCAGAGGCTGAAACCTAGTTCATTATGAACATATGTGTACTGAGTTTGGGGGAATCTGTGGCCACCAAGAACACTGTTGTGTACCTAATCGGGAAGGAGGATCTGTGTACTAGCATGACCTCAAAGTATCAAAATCTACCTGTCCTAGGCCTCTATCTGGTTTCCCAAGAGAATGGAACATTATTCTTTGAGGCTCTGAGGACACAATCTAGTTTATTTCCATTCAGTTTATTTATTTGCCAAGTCCTTAACATCTGGCTTTAATCTGTTTCTTCCAAACACAGGGGGCCAGAGTCTCCCATTTATTCTGGGTTGGAGAAACTCTTCCTAAGAACCTCAAAGTCAGGGAGAAAACCATTCTTCTAGAACAGAGAAACTCTAATTGGTCACTTTGGCCAGCCTGTGCATTTAATGGTAGGCACAGGTTCTCAGACATTTCTTCTGACTATGGGTCATATCCCAGAAATGTGCTCACTGGCCCTGAATCTAGCATCTCCTCCCGTTGCCCACTAAGATTCAATTCAGCCAGTTTCCCTGAATCAGAGTGGCTTATCTCAGGGGTTTCCTTCAACTAGAAGTTCCCAGAGCTCTGAGATTCTGGTAGAAAAGACACTGTGGAAGCTAAGGAAGGATCCTTTAGCCTAGACAGTCAGTCAACAAATATTCAGAATATTTATTGTATAATGGCAATAGTGCCATGTCTTGGTGACTTGGCTCTTTGCTCTTGGGATTTATAGTCTAGTGGAGAAGGTCAGGTTCTCTGCCTAAGTACAGATCAGGGATAGATGAAGTTATTTCCTTTTAGTCAGACTTTCTCAATAGTGGCACTATTGATATTCTGGATACCAGTACCAACTGTAGTTGCAACAAACGGACTCCAGACATTACCAAATGTCCCTTGGGGTCAATCTCCAGATGCTGCCATAATACCATGCATCCTACTCTTTGGGATCCTCTAAAGTCACCTGGGAAGGGGTAGTCTCTCAGTTTCCATTCAGGGATCAGGGTCTACGTATCCCATAAGCCATGTTTAGAATAGTTTGAGTATGTTGTCATGGCTCTAGACCAGCTTTCCCCAAGTGGATGTTCCACAAATGTTATTCTATAGAATGTTAACTGATGCATGGTTAACAACAATGTCAAGTATGCTTGACACATGCTGGGTTAAACAAAGTTAAACAGATTTCTTTGCTGCAGGGCTTCTCATCACCTTTTAAATGCTCATGTGAATTAGAACTCTCTGCGAGAGGATATAGTACTCAGCATTACCAAACTTATTTCAACAAATATTCCTTTTTTAACAGCATGTTAATTGATGTCCTTGAGAATAGAATTCTGAAGGATGCTCTTTGGAAAATGGTACCCAAGGACATCCAACATTAGCTCTACTTTTCACTGTTTTTCTTTTTTTTTTTTGGCCAAAGAAGAGGTCCCCTCTAAGTCCCTTGAAGGAAACTTAGCAGCAGGTATAAGTAATGGGAGGTAGAGCAGCAAGGGGGGTAAAGCTTTGGAGTCAGGCCGGCTCTTTTCAGGTCACAGCTCCACCACTTACTAGTTCTTTGTTCTTGGGCAAGTTACCGAAGTTATCCATGCCTCAGTTTTATCTGGAAAATGCAGTTATGAATGGTGCTACTCCAGCAATCTTCAATGAGAATTAAGTTAGTAAGTAGATATACAGCATTTAGAATGTCACTTAGCATATAAGTGCTCCATGAATGGTAGCTCTTGTTCCTATTTGTTATTAGACCTTAGAACCAATATAGTGAGTCCAGAACTCAGCTGTGAGTTCTGTGAGACTATCTTGATTAGGGATAGAAGAATTGCCCTAGCCCATTGAGGGTCTGCTTGTTCACCTGAGGCTCTGGGACATGGGACAATTTCCCCCACACATGGGAGAACTACAACACGATCCTGGCTAAAAACTCTTAACTACTGTTTCATATATAGAAAGATCCAAAAAAGACTAGTGGAAGGATGAATTTTCCTTTCTGTTCCCATTCTGGTATGTTCAGAGCATTGGTTTTAAATATTAGCTTGAATTCTTTAATTGACCCCTTGCTATGAAAAGATAAGGCCACAAATGAGGTGGGCTTTTATCTCTCAGTATGATTTTTAGAAACCTAGCCCAGAAATCCTTATAGAATCACAGAAGGTGATGAGGTTTTCAGTGAAAGGAGTGGGTGAAAATACCTATTGACACAGGGAGCTACTTTCAAGCTCTAGTCTTCTCTAATAGCGGAAGCCTTAGGTGAAGTGATGACAGAATTACCTGCTTAACTCCCTGCATTTGAAGTACTCTGTTACAGCTACAGCCATTGAACCACCAACTGTACATTTAAGCCTCAGTCAAGATTTTAGGATCAGTTGTGTCCTTGGAATATCTTGCATTTAGGAACCTTAGACCAGTGGGTTGAAGGCTGTCTCTCTGGAGGTCCTATCCTTCTCCCCTGTCAATAGTATCTGGAATTTTGTTGTATATCTTTGTGATCTGGTCCCTCCTTTATATCCAGTTTTCTGGTAACTTATCCTGTTTCTTCTCCCCACCATACCACATCCCTGTCTTTAGCCCTTTTAGGAGCTACACATTTCCTCTGAGCCAGGGGTCCTGCCTTCTCCACTATAAAGCCTTCTGGAACTGGTTCATGAGTTCTGAAAGGGTCCAGTTTTCTGATAAGCCCAATAAAGCCAAGGCATTACTATATAACTTACCTTGCTCAGGTATGCTTAGATATTTAAAGGGCTCAAGATCTCAACTGAGGTACCAGGGACAGCTTGATGGAGGAGGTGCATTTGGGCATTTTGGTTTCCATGGTTTTTCTTAAATCACATTGTATGTGTTGGGCCATCCCTGGTGAACACATGGAGCCTGTCATTCATCGTTACTCAGAGTTTTTCTTGTGTACTTTTGTCCAGTAATTGTCTCCTCCGTATATGTGCAATGAACTTCATTAACACTCACCTCTTTTATTCCTTACTATTTTCACTTTATCCCAGAAACAAGGTAGCAGAATGTAATAGACAAAACCATTGATTCATGCCTAATGTACTCCAAAGAATAGGTCAGGAATGTCTCCTTTTGTGGATAAAGAACTAAGATTCAGAGAGGAGAAATGAGCTGTCTAAGACATGCAGCTAAATAGACCCCTTTCTTTTCCGGGTCATTAAAAAAATAGCTGGTACATGGTGAGAGTAGCTCTTGCTTGCTATGCTTATTATCTTGGGTTCCAGGATCTGATCCTAATATAACACTATTTATAGGCAAATGACAGAGTCAGTTAGAATGTGGTCAGAATTGGCCACAAACTTTCCATGCTCAGAGGAGTCAGGGGCGGCTGGCATTATAAAATCTACTCAGGATTTAAATTCATTCTCAGAGTGCTTTCTTAGCAACTAACACATAGCAAAGTTAAAGGATTTCCGATTTATCTTGTTTTCTTCTTATTGTTCACATGAATGTAAAGAGGCTCTAAAGGAGCGAAATGGCAGAGAGGAGAAGATTCAATAATTTCTGGAGATTTGTGACCTCATACTCCCTTCACAGGGAGATCAGAAATCATGAGAAATTTTTTTTGCCACTTTGCTTAGATGTTTTGAAATCAGTTATGATAACTAGGAACAGCTCCTAGAGATATCTACAGGGATCCAGCAGAGTTACCTTATATAAGGCAAAATTTAAGGTGTAAGATGATTTCAGGAATTGGAGAAGCTAAAGACATTGGATTTATAGGAAAATTTGGATATAATTTCATTGCCCTTGCTCCACTGAAAACCAGGTACATGAGTATTTTTGATGGCTTCACTGCCCTGGAGCATTAGGCAATTGTCAGATGGTCTGTAGAGTATTTTGAATTCTCATTCCTGTGTGTGTGTGTGTGTGTGTGTGTGTGTGTGTGTGTGTGTGTGGGTAGGTAGTGGGGCAAGGGAGGGATGGGTTTGCAGTAGCAGTAGCTGGGAGCTCAGTGCTCTACTAGGTACTAGAGGACTCCAGGATGCATTGTGGAAGTCGAACATGCTTGAGTCAGAATTTTTCTGAGTTATGACAAAACAATACTAACTAAATGTACAAGAAGAACTATGTCTAGTGGATAGATTCCTATTTCTTAAGGTAATATTTCAACAATTTCATCTTGACCGTGGTTGATATATGCACAAGCACATTTTCAGGAACTCTAATAGAAGAAAAGCTGCTACTTCCTTTTAAAAAATTCATCAAGAAACAGAAAAGATAATCCAGAAGCAGTCAGAATGCTTCATATTTCATTTTAAATAACTTCTTTGCCAGTGTTGAATGCTTCTTTGCAGTACCTCTGGTACTACCAGAAGTAATTTATAACAAAGCACGGGAGAGAAAGTATTCATCTTGAGTTAATCCAAGCTCTGCAGGATGGCACGTACTGCAGGAATAATATCAGTTTCCTAGATAGGCAGCAGCTGCTGTCTCTTGCCACCTGAATGATTGTGTTGACAGATCTTTGTAGTATGAATCAAATCTTAAAGGCATAATGAGAAAAAGCAATGCCAGAGTTCTCATCCACTTATTTTTGGTAAGACTTATTTAGTTGTTTCAAAATAGGGAGTTGGAAAGATCGAAGATAGATGTGTCTCTTCTGTGTCTGGATCCAGCAACGCTTAGTGTGGAAGGTATATTCATTTACCTGCATTAATTTGAGCTCTTTAAGGAGGGAAGACAAAGTTAGGGGAAGGAATAAAAATGCTGTCACTTAGGTCTCATTGCTTATTAAGACATTCAGGGGTTCTGAATTTTTTTTGACTAGTTTCTGAGAACATAGTAAACCTTCAGTAAGAGGCATTTGATCAACAGAACATTATCTCTAATGCTTTCAATCCGTTGCTCCAAAAAAAGTAAGAAAAAGAAGAAAGACACAAACAAGGGAATAAAAATGCAAATACCAGAACTCCAGAGGCTAACAGTCACGTTAAAAGCCTCAGAAATTTTACAATTTAAGCATTCATTAAAAAGCAGAGAAGACAGGGCTGTAGTACATGAAAGGTGGATATTTGTGTGTAAAGAGTTTGATCTGGGGAAGTAAGCTTGAAAGTTCACAAGCTCAGATCCACACAGGATGATTTCAAAGGCCAGAACAGTCTTGTGATCTGATCGTCCTGAACTTAAAATCTGCTCTAGTCTCAGGGTCAGTTATAAAAACCAGGAGCTATTTAAATAGTAGTAACAATGGCTGTCATATACTGAACATTAAATTAGATAATCTATGCAGATTATTGATTTAATCATCACAACAGCTCTGCAAGGAGTTTTGCTATTCTTATGTGATTGATGGTGAAACTAAGGTGAGGGGAAGTTAGGCAACTTGTCCAAAGTGCTATGGGAATCAATCCCTCAGCTGTTTGATTCCAAAGCCCATGCCTCTTGTGGTAGAGACGGTGACTTGTGTTTACTTTCTTTTTTCTGGGCATCAAGAAGACTGCATTTCCCAGCCTTCTTGCTATGTTCTGGTAGTAGAGGTCACACATGTGACTTTTGGACTGAATCAATCAAGAATTTTTTTCCTCAAACACACATATGGATCAATGGAACAGAATAAAGAACCCAGAAATAAACCCACACACCCATGGACAATCTTCAACAAAGGAGCCAAGAATATACAATGGGGCAATGACAGTCTCTTCAGCAAGTGGTGTTGGGAAAGCTGTACAGTCACATGTAAATCAATGAAATTAGAATACACTCTCACACTATATACAAAAATAAACTCAAAATGGCTTAAAGACTTAAATTTAAGACATGATACCATAAAACTCTGAGAAGAGAACATAGGCAAAATGTTCTCTGACATAAAATCATGCCAATATTTTCTTAGTTCAGTCTCCCAAAGCAATAGAAATAAAAGCAAAGGTAAACAAATGGGACCGAATCAAACTTATAAGCATTTGCATAGCAAATGAAACCATAAAAATAATGAAAAGACAACCTACAGACTGGGAGAAAATATTTGTAAATGATGCAACCGACAAGAGCTTAATTTCCAAAATATACAAACAGCTCATACAACTCAATAACAAAAAAGACCCAACCACCCAATCAAAAAATGGGCAGAAGACCTAAAAAACTAAAAATAGAGTTGCCATATGATCCAGCAATCCCACTCCTGGTCATATACCCAGACAAAACTCTAATTTAAAAAGATACAGGGCTTCCCTGGTGGCGCAGTGGTTGAGAGTCCGCCTGCCGATGCAGGGGACACGGGTTTGTGCCCCGGTCTGGGAAGATCCCACATGCCGTGGAGCAGCTGGGCCCATGAGCCATGGCCGCTGAGCCTGCGCATCCAGAGCCTGTGCTCTGCAACGGGAGAGGCCACAACAGTGAGAGGCCTGCATACCGCAAAAAAAAAAAAAAAAAAAAAAGATACATGCATCACTATATTCACAGCAGCACTATTTACAATAGCCAAGACATGGAAACAATTTAAATGTCTATCAACAGACGAATGGTTAAAGAAGATATGATATATATACACTCACATGATGGAATACTACTCAGCCCTAAAAAGAATGAAATAATGCCATTTGCAGCAACATGGATGGACCTAGAAATTATACTAAGTGAAGTAAGTCAGAGAAAGACAAATACTATATGATATCACTTACATGTGGAATCTGAAATACAACACAGATATGAAATAAAAACAGACTCACAGACATAGAGAACAGACTTGTGGTTGCCAAGGGGGAGGGAAGTGGGGGAAGGATGGACTGGGAATTTAGGGTTAGTAGTTGCAAACTATTACATATAGAATGGATAAACAACAAGGTCCTACTGTATAGCACAGGGAACTATATTCAATATCCTAAGAGAAACCATAGTGAAAAAGAATATATATATGTATGTATAACTGAATCACTTTGCTATATAGAAGAAATTAACATAACATTGTAAATCAAATATACTTCAATAAAACATTTTTTAAAAAGGGAATTTTTGTTCCTTATCCTGGTTCTGTCTTCCCCTTCCATTGTGAGTGAAAAGTTCATGTGTTTTGAAAATGTCAGTATCTCAAGATGGAAGAACTCTAACAATTTATGACAATCACTGAGGAGATCCTTCCAACACACAAGTTTGTGATGTAGACAACAAACGAATCTTTGTTAAACTACTCATGTTTTAGGGTGTATTGTTACCACAGCATAGGCTACCCTGTCCTGACTAATATATTTCACCATCTGTGCTTTACCTTACCTGCTTTAAGTTTTAGCTGTTAACACAGTATACTCCATGTTTTATTCTTACACATGAAGAATCAGTAGATGATAAAAAAATCAAATTTGACAAAATATTATTTCTAAAAGCTGTCATCTAGAATAAAGAATAACTTACAAAAAATTAAGAATGGCAGTTTTCACTGGGAGACAATGTCTTTGGGGCTATAATCAAATTTGGTGGTTCAGGCGTTTGCTCATCTAATATATGAACACTTCATGGTTTGAGATCTCTTTTATCTCTGTATAGCCCATGATTTCTTGTCAACTTCACTCTAATCAGCATATCTATGAAGAAAGACCAAACTGTGAATTAAACTAGTTCTCTTCCCCTTCAAATAACTTCAAATGAAAGTCTGAAATACTATATTCCTTCGCTTATTTGATTTCACAACACCTTTGATTTCAGGAGATGGACTTAGTAGAAGAAGAAATTTGTGATACATGTTTTCCATTAATAAGCACATGTAAGAGGCTGGCGAGCTGTTGTATCCTGAGTGGAGTAGGTCTAACTTATTTTCATTTTGCAGATGAGGCGTATGAGGTCAACTCTGTTTTCTGAAGGACAGCTATTACTAAATCTTGGTAACTGACACCTTGCCTTATTAGGTATTCTGAAGTCTGTAACAAGGAACTCCAAAATTTTCCTGATAAGGAATGACCTTTGATTTCTTTGTTATTTGATAACTATCCTCTTGATTATAAAATGCTGATTGTGCAAGTGACTGATGCAAGGGAACAACTTCTCCCCAGGGAAACATCATAAATTGTATGTGACAATGGTAGCTGATTTGGAGATGGCCAGATAAAACATTGAGTTCAACTGATAATATCAGGGTTCTGTTGGGAACATTTTAATTAAGAAAAACCTTTATTCCTCAGCACTTTATTCTATTAATTCCATCTGTCATTTAATCACCTCTAGAGCAGGAACACATAGAGCTGGACCTTTGGTTTAAGATAATCTCTATTCCAGGTTTCTCTCTAACATAGTCATTTATATATTTTAAATACATCCTCCCTCAGCACATGTGTCTCCAATGAAAGTAAACTTTGATTATAACTTCCTTAAACACTGATAGAATTTGAATGAAGATATATGATTTATACATTCAGGAGAAGGGAAAACTGATGTTTTGGGAGGACAATTAACAGTTGGAGTTTTCATTTTTCCTTCTACATGATTGCTGCCATCAGAAACCTCAGTGTTTCTGATTCTGCTGCTAATAGATTAGTTATATGCTACTTTTCCCTTCTTTTAGATTTTCTGTAGATAACTTAGCACTGAAATGTCAACACCAGCCTAACACCATTATCCAAAAACCTGCTTAAAATTTTACTTATTTAATAATTACAAATCCTGATGATATTACTGTTTTAGAAACTGATCCTGGGTAAGGATCCAGGGTATGATGCAACTATTAGAAGATGAGAATCTAAAGATGCTTCTCCCCTTTCTCTTTGTATAAAGGTAAAGACTTTTCTGGTTTTGATAGAAAGTTAAAGTTGTGCCACATTGAGAGTACAGATGAGGCAAGGCATGGCATTAGCTGTTCCATCTGGTGTTTCTTAAATAGGACAAACTATTCTTGGAGCTCTATGAAGTGCCTGCTTCATCTCACAAGAGTTGGAAAAGACTGGGCTTCTCAGTGAACTCAATAGGTGGAAGATGTGACTTGTAAATCTAAATGAGAAAGAAATGGAGACATACAGCATATGGAGAAAAAATGTCTAGCAACTGATTCTGTTTCTAGGAAAGCTCAGTAAATAATTTTTTTTGATAAACACAATTGTGTTCCCAATCCATAAACCTTATTTTTAATAAAAGTCATCTATTTGTCTCTTTAGTAATCCTCTTGAGTTTACAATTGCAATTTATCATTTGCAGTGGTAAACTCCTCAGTCTACAGGTGTTTAACACAGGATTTGGGGAGATAAATAAAACTGAAATTTCAAAGCTGCTATCTCTGCATGTACCTCATAAAATTTTTGGCAGCTATTGCTGGAATAAAACTGCCCTTCCATCCTTTTGCCTTGGCTCTGAAAACTAGTGCATCACAATGGACTCTGTGTAATTGGATGTTCTGTAAAGTTATCTCAGGTTATTTCTCATTTTTCTGTCTTACAACTGCTTGTTTCAAGATAAATATAAACATTATTAGATTGCACATATGTTTCTGATCAGGAAGTCCTTGAATATTTTCTTGGGATCATCATCTTCTAATGCAGTTAAAAAGATGAGCTTGAAAAACTACTCCTGGATCGTGACTTGACCTGATGAGTCATACTGATAATCAGGTCTAAGAACATTAGAATTCAAATGTAATTTGCTGTATCTTATATCTCTGTGTATTTGCAGGAGGAGTCCATTCACTATAACACCAAAAACTTTAAAATACCTATGAATGTATTCAACAAAAAATATTCAAGGTACATACTTTCCAAAGAATATAAACTTGTACTGAATGATACAGAAAATACTGAAAAACAGAAAAGTATAACACGTACCTAGTGTAGATTATTCAATATGGTAAAAACATCAAATAGGTTTGAGTGAATTTATAAATTCAATGTAATAATTGTAATAAAGATCCCAATGGGACTCTTTATGTACCTTGATTCTAAAGTTTACCTGGAAAAAGCGTTCATAAAATAGAAAAAGTCAAAGAAAAATCAAAGAGGAAAATGCCTATTGCTCTTCTATTTATGTGATTCTTGATATTGGCAATAATTTTATGGATAGTTCAGTTTTATTTTAATAGCAACTCATAACTCTTTTTAAAAATTAGTTCACACAGTACTTTTTCCTAGCTCAAAGTATTGATGTCACATTTCATGTTTTTTTTTCCTGATTGAATTAATTCTATGTAAGTCAAACTACCTTTAAAGTTTTATTCATAGGATTTTATGAGAACAGGACTCTGGTATGTTTGCTACAAAATAATACTTTGTGGGTTTTATTATTTTTTCATTATTTTACTGCAAAAACTTCTAAGGCTGTGAAGTGGCATCAGTTAGTTTCAGTAATAAACTAAATAAGTAAATCAAAGTTAAAATTATTTTTCTGATTTTAAGTTGTCTCTGAGTGAGTCTATGGCCAGAATATTATAACTAAAAATAGTGAATCAGTGAAAAATCATCATCCATAAATAGTTATGCTTAACTATAAGAAATTGAGTCTATTCCTGGCTTCTTAACTCTGTGTCAATAACATCTTACAAAAAGATTCAAGCCAAGAAACAGATCCAGATTTGTTGTCTAATTCACACCTAATGGATTGATGGGAATGAAAATGAATCCATAAAATGCTTTGCTGCTTCCATGACCTATAAGCTGACAGAAGGTGTCCTGTAGAAAGCTCACGGTTTAAGAACATGATATATTTATGAAAATGCTCTGTTGTACATCCTAGGCTGCTTCAATGATCCATCTAAAAACAGGCCAATAAGGTATTTGAAATAATGGATGTTTTCCTAAAGATTCTATGTCAGAATCAAATTAAATCATTTGGAGACAGCCTGATGTTCCTCTATATTAATTGAGTTTCTAGTGATCACTGTGTTTGCATTAAGGAACAGTCTTAGGGTGTGGAAAGAACATACTCACCATCTTGTGAAGCTCAGCTTTATTAGTGAGATACAGCTAATGAAGTAGGGTGTAGAATTGGGGTTTGGGCCAGATTTATAGGTAAGAGGAACTGCCATGTCATAATTTTATTCATTCATTTATTCAAAACTATTTACTGAGCACCTGTTGTGATCCAGGCATCTTAGATGTAAGGATACAGTGATAAGCAAGATAAGCATGGTCACTTATTCAAAGGAGCTTATAATCTCATTAATTGATGGGGTAAAACATATTTCATTTCTTGTGAAAATTCCTTGTAAAGGATACTTCATTGTGCTCAGTTGCCAAGAAGATTTAACATTCAAGCAATATTGTTTTTGATTACCAGTTGAATGCGAGTCATGAACCTATAAGTGATGCAGGGTGAAGGTGAAAACACAAATTTATTCTGTAACTTGTGTGCAAATAAGAGATGGAGATCCATAGCAGAAAAGTACTCATCGCAAAGGTAGACATTCTAGATATGTCACAGAATAATTCTGAGAGAATGGAAGAGAGTGGTTAAGACTCTCTGAACCTAATCAACTGAATATAAATGATGCAGGTCTTCTTGATAATATCAGAGTGGTGTCCTCTGAGGTTGAAAGTGCTGATGAGAATGAATGGGACCAACTTTCAAGTTAGTGGGTTATTTAGATTTACCCTCAGGGTCTTTATCCTTTCAGAGAAGGCATTATTACTTCATGGAGAAATGGGAAATGAGGGATTATAATCAGAAAATGACTGAAATCTCTTTAAGCCAGAGGCAATGTTTGTGCAGGACAGGGTGACTAGACTAGATGGTAGACTAGAGATATTCTAGATTTAAAAACTGAAAAATCCTTTGGGCAGCTGTAGACAAACACCTGTCCTAGATTTACTCTAGAAATTTCTACGAAAGACTCCAGAAAGGTCTGCTACATTAACTTTCTGACCCTGTTCACTTCTGCCATTCCGTATATCCTCTGTACACCACTTGGCAGCTCTGGACCCAGGGCTGTGTCTCTTTTACCTGGACTTGCTCTTACACTGCACAGTAAAGGAACTGATCTGCCGAACAATGTTAATGTCTTCATTCATTCTTTGAACAACATTGAATTTTTTGAGTATTTATCATGTGTCAGACACTCTTTTAGACACTGAAAATACATCAGTGAATAAAACAGACAAAACTCTTGCCCTTGTGGAGATTACATTACAATGTGTGTGGGGGGGGGTGGGGGAGTAGGGGTGGATAGGAATATATAAACATAATAGTTAAATTATATATTATTTAAGAAACTGGTAAGTATTAAGTAAAAAACAGATTAAGGTTAGGGGATCAGGAGTGCGAGGGAAAGGAATAGTGATGTTAAGGTGGTATTTGAGCCAGATTTGAAGGAGAAGGACTAGTTGTGAAGATATCTGAAAAGGGCATTCTAAGCAGAGAAAACAAGTGAAGATGCCTGAGGCAGGAGTGTGCCTGGTGTGTGAGAAGATAAGCAAGAAGGTAAGCTTGGTGGGAGCAGAGCAAGAGGGGAGAAACTAGCAAGAAATGAGGTCAGAGAGAGACTGGGTTCAGATTTCGTAGTTTTGTAAGTCACTTTTCCGTTCCTATACTTGCCTTGGCTATGGATGGTGACCCTGACACTATGCAACCAGTGATCACTTGAACTTGCTTCAGTGCCTAATAAGGGTCAGTTAATAGTTTTTGACTTTCTAAGAAGATAGAAAGAATTGTGGGAGGAAAGAGAGTTTGTATTTTCCATAAGCTGATGATTGGTTGGAAGAATGTTGAGGTTGATTATTGGTGTTTGATTATTGGTTTGAGGTTGGTTGTGCCATCTGAATGTATGAATATACCCCTGTTTCTGTAGGCATGAACCTTTCCCATGAGGTAAAGGAAAGCTCCCAGCCCAGAATCTCCCCAAAAAACTCTGTCAATCAGAATATCCTATATTCACAATGCAGACAAATGCAAATCACCTTTTAGCTATTTAAATACATCAAAAAGCCATTTCTTGGTCAAGAGTTATTCTTTAAATTGTTTGACTATGTGTAGTTTTAATTTTAGCTGTTGATTTTCAAAATTTTTATCCATTTTTTATAATGTTATCTTTTAGTCTATTTTATTATTTTAAAAAATCTCAGCTATCCAAGGAGACAGATCCAAAAAATATTGCTAAGACCAATGTCAGAGAGCTTACTGCCTATGTTTTCTTCTGGGGTGTTATAGTTTCAGGTCTTACATATAAGTCTTTAATCCATTTTGAGTTTATTTTTGTATATGGTGTAAGAAAGTAGTCGTTTGGTTCTTTAGCATGTAGCTATCCAGTTTTCCCAGTACTATTTATTGAAGAGGCTGTCTTTTGCCCATTTTATATTCTTGTCTCCTTTGTCATAGATTAATTGACCATAATTGTGGGTTTATTTCTCAGCTGTCTATTCTATTTCATTGATCTATGTGTCTGTTTTTGTGCCAGTACCATACTTCTTTGATTACTACATTTCTGTAGTATAATTTGAAATCAGGGAGCATGTACCTCCATCCTTGTTCTTTCTCAAGATTTTTTTGGCTATTCAGGGTCTTTTGTGTTTCCATACAAATTTTAGAATTATTTGTTCTAGTTCTGTGAACAATGCCACTGGTATTTTGATAGGGATTACATTGAATCTGTAGATTGCATTGGGTAGTATGGTCATTTTAACAATATTAACTCTTCCAATCCATGAGTACAGTATATCTTTTCATTTAATTGTGTTGTCTACATTTTCTTTTATCAATGTCATAGTTTTTAGATTATGGGTCTTTTACCTCCTTGGTTAAATTTATTCCTAGCTATTTTATTCTTTTTGGTTTTCTCACACAAGGACTACAAAAGCAAAAATAAACATATGGGACTACATCAAACTAAAAAAGCTTCTGCACAGCAAAAGAAAACATTAACAAAATAAAAACTGGACCTACTGAATAGAAGAAAATATTTGCAAATCATATATCTGATAAGGATCTAATATCCAAAATATATGAAAATTCACACAATTCAATAGCAAAAAACCCTCTATTTGATTAAAAAATGGGCAAAAGACTTGAATAGACAATTTTCCAAAGAAAACATACAGATGGTCAACAGATGCATGAAAAGATGTTCAAAATCATTAATTTCAGGGAAATGCAAATCAAACCCACAATGAGATATCACCTTACACCTGTTAGGATGCTATTATCAAAAAGACAAGCGAGGGCTTCCCTGGTGGCGCAGTGGTTGGGGGTCCGCCTGCCGATGCAGGGGACACGGGTTCGTGCCCCGGTCCGGGAGGATCCCACGTGCCGTGGAACGGCTGGGCCCGTGGGCCATGGCCGCTGGGCCTGTGCGTCCGGAGCCTGTGCTCCACGACGGGAGGGGCCGCGGAGGTGGGAGGCCTGCGTACCGAAAAAAAAAAAAGACAAGCGATAAAAAGTATTGGTGAGGATGTGGAAAAAAGGGAACCCTTGTGCACTGTTTGTGGGAATGTAAATCGTGCAGTCACTATGGAAAATAGTATGAAGTTTCCTCAAAAAATTAAAAATAGAACTAACATATGATTCAGCAATTCCATTTCTGGATATTTATCTGAAAGAAAAGAAAACACCAATTCTAAAAGATATATGCACCCCAATGTTCACTGCAGCATTATTTACAATAACCAAGATATGGAATCAATGTAAGTGTCCACTGATAATGAATGGATACAGTGGTATATATACAATAGACAATTAGTCATAAAAAAGAAATCTTACCATTTGCAACAACATGGACCCAGAGTGTATTATACTAAGTTAAATAAGTCAGACAGAGAAAGACAAATACTGTATGATATCACTCATATGCAGAATCTAAAAAAAAAGTGAACAAGCAAAACAGAAACAGGCTCAGATACAGAGAACAAACTGGTTGCCAGAGGGGAAGAGGGTCGAGAGATGGGAAAAATAGGTGAAGGAGACTGAGAAACAGACTTCCAGTTATAAAATAAGTAAGTCACCAGGATATAATGTAGAGCATAATTAATTTAGTCAATAATACTGTAATGACTTTATATGGTGACAGATGGTATCTACACTTATTGTGGTGATCATTTCATAGTGTATAAAAATATCGAATCATTGTGTGTACAACTGAAACTAATTATATTGTAAACCAATAATACTACAATAAAAAGAGAAAAAATTATAACTACATTTCAATTTTTTCTTTTGAAATGAGGACAGAGAAGCACCAGGGTAAGGGAAGAAGTTCTGAGGAGCTTATCTTAAATCCTGGAAATGTGGGAGACCCCTCCTCCTCCACCTTCTAACTCTGTAGGGATTTTCCAGTGATATCAAAACATATTTCTCATTCCAGCATCAGATGAGAAAAAGCAATTTCAAGAAGTCTGCTCTTTAGGGAGTGTAGCAGGTTCACTAAAATGAAATAAAGCAGAACAAATAGCTGAGACTTGGAAGAATCTGCAAACATATATTTCTTCATCTTTCTATTAACACATGCTACTTAGAAGCCCGTAGATATTTTGATATTTATATAAAGATGCCATGTATTCTAGGAACAATGTTCAGACACCAATGCTTATACTAACACTAAATTCAGAGGACACCAACTCTAGTGACACAAATACAAGTGGATTGGTTCTGACCACAAGATTCAAATTCTTCCCAAGGGTGTTAGGTAATTTGGAAGATGAGGTAGTGCTTATGTATCTTTGGTGACTTAGAGTACAACAAGGTGTCATGTTATCAACCCATGTGAGTACAAATTAGAGCCAATGAATCAGATGCAGCTCAGAGAGGCTGGGGCATACAGCCCCAGCTGTATGAATAGTAGAATAAAAATTGTGGCATTTGAAAGGGGAATGAGACCAGAAGAAGAGGCCTTTGTAAATCAGGGAAACATTTAAAAACATTTTGTCTAAAACATAAACATTTCCTGCCAATAATTGTCTTCTCCATCTCAGCCTCCACTCATACTGCCATACTAGGAATCTTGTTCCCTGCCTTGTAGAAACTTGTATTGTGTTTTTCAGTTCTTGGAAGTTTGATTGTCTTTGTAATAAATCAAATCCCATTTGTCTGAATCAAGGGCCACAGTGTATGTATTGGACAGAAAGGAATCTCTTTCTACAGTTAACCACCAGGGGGTAGTCTGAATCTGATTTAAGAGTAAGTGAATAGATCAAACTGAGGTAGGTTTGAGAATTTCAGGGTTTTTTTTTTTTTTTGGTCCACTCTTGGACTTCAAACTCTGGGAATCCTGTTTTAGGACTGCCTTATTCTTTGGGCATAAAGAAACTTCTCAAAGCAGATTTTCCTAATCACATTTTTAGAGGGTTCTTCACTTCTTTCTCAACAAATGACTTCTTAACCTCTGCAGAGATGTGATCCAGGCTTGGGTCCATCCCAGACTATGCTGTCAATCTCAGAACCTCAACCTTTTCACCTTCAGAGAATGACCCTGAACCCAACAAGATGAATTTTTTTGAGGTCACGCTAGCTTGGAATAAGTGTCTGAAGCATTAATATCACTCAGAATGCCAGAGAAAGGAATTAGCATTCTGAGTGGCAGCTGTCCTATCCCTCATTTTGCCTCTTAAGGACACTTAAAATATGGGCAGGCCAAGAAACCAAAATATAACTCCATAATTTTAATTAGAAATGACTTTTGGTATACTTGATTCATTCAGTTGAAGTAGATTTCATTTTCTTATTCTATTTGTCATTGAAACAATAGAATGATAAAAATTTCAAATAGTACTAGAAGCTATACAATAAAAGTAATATATAATTCTACTCCATAATTCATCTCCCTTTGCTAGAGATAACCACTGCTTACAGGTCCTTGTTTATCCTTCCAGGAAAAAAAAAATATGCAAACATACATATACATCTTCCCCCTGCTTTCTTTAAATGAGTGGGACCACGTTATGTATGCACATCTGTGCTTTGGTTTTGTTTTTGTTTTTTTACTATATAATATTTTTTGTAGGTTATCCTTGAGAAAATGTCTTTATGCTGTTATGTGAGCTTAAATCTAGGCAGAACTCCTAGGTCAATGATTATATGTATTTTAATTTTTTGATGGATATTATCACATTGCCTGCCAAGGAGGATGCCCCAATTTCTAGTCTCATTAACCAAATATGAGAATACCTATTTCTCCAAACCATGGCCCACACAGCACTTTCAAACACTTTGATCTTTGACACTGTATTAGATATAAAGTTATCTCATGATTTGAGTTAGTCCTTAGTTATGAGTCAGGTTGAGCATATTCTGACCTGCTTATAAGCCCAGTTTTTGTTAGGATTGTCATGCTACCTTCTAGTGTCTTTGAGAACAAGAACAACATGCACTCTTTGGGGTCATGAATTATATTGTCACTAGTGTTGCCAGTGACATCTAGCAGCTGTGTATAAATATAGTATTATTTTATTATGAAACTCTGTTGAAAGACAAGGGTACTTCTATTATTACAGTGTGAGAGGAGCATTATACTTCTCATCCAACAGGCATTTGATTAATACTACAATACAACACAACCTATGCTCTGGAAAATGTTTGCATTTTCCTTTGAAATGAATTTTAGTCAAAACATTCCTCATGATATACATACCATAAACTGCTACAAATGGCCAGATTTAGTGTTGCCAACTTATATTTGAAAGTCTTTTGCAGAATTATTTTGGTCTTAGGAAAAAGCACATTAGTCATAATTAACATTTAGAAATTTCTTTTTGGTAAGCAAACATTTTCATTCGGTATGTTCTCTGGCAGTGCCTTTTATTTGAGCTGCTTGGCTGGTATACACATAATATACGCTAATTGTGGAAACCAGGAGCTTGGCATTCTCTCTTATTTTGTTAGAAGCTGCTTTGCATAGGTTGTATTTATTAGCTATTCTAGTGACCCACATCATCTGTGACTAATGTAGAAATGCTAATTGATAGTTCACAGGGAGCAGATGAAAAAGACCTTAGAATGTGACTATATTTAGGGTTGGTACATATTAAAAGAAATACAGTCCTCTTCTAGAAAGTGAGATAAAAGTAGAGCATGAAAGATGGTTTTCATCAATATCATGACCAGGTATTTTCTTTAATGGTTTTCCTACTAAATGAAAAATAGCAGCCTCAGGGCAGGGGAAATATTATGGAGTTAAAATAAAACTGGTGCTATAATTTCAATGTTGAAATAAAGTAATCTTACGTGTACGGGTATGTTTTGGTAATACTTGGGATATGTCTTTGAAGTATACATTAACAACATAGTCTGTTATCTAGAGGGAGCCTTAAGACTCCCCATTCATTTCCCACCCTACCTCCTGTGACAAACAGACGTTAAGCTGACCGCCATGATCTCCATCTCCTGGTACTCACACCCCTGTACAATCCTCTCCCCTAAGTGTGCATGGAACTGGTGGCTTACTTATAAGCAGTAGAAGATGGCAGAGATAATGGTGTGTCACTCCCATGATTACATTATGTTTTATAGGACTCTGTCTTCCTTGCAGCCTTGCTCTAGAGACTTCCTTACAAGAAGCAAGCTGCCACATTGTGGGCTGTCTCTATGGGGAGGCCTACCTGGCAAGGAACTGAGCATGGCCTGGAGAAGCTGAGGGCCTCAAACCTAGAGTTAACAAGAAACTGAATTCTACCAAAAACTATGTGAGCTTGGATTAGAACCCCAAGGTTCTGGAAAGACCAAATTTCTCATTGACACCTTGATTTCAGCTTAGGAAACCCTGAAGCAGAAAATCCAGATAAGTTGTGCCCAGACTTCTGATGCACAGAAACTATGAAAGTAAAATGTATATTATTTGAAGATGCTAAATTTGTGGTAATTTGTTATGCAGCATAGAAAATAAATAATACACTAATAGACAAAAACCAAAACCTGTGGTATACTGTAATTTTGCTCAAAATATTTACTGCTCTTCTCTGGAGGCAAATTACACTTCCCTATTCCATTGGCATTGTGTGGTGTGTAGTACCCATCCCAACAGAAGGATTATACTTTCTTGCCCTTCGAACTCAGGAGTGACCATCTGATTTTTTTTGGCCTACAGAATGTGGATGGAAGCAAAAACTTTGAGAGCCACCTTGAGGATGGCTATGTTTCTCTTTTCTTTCTTTACCTGTGTCTGACCTACTTTGGACATATAAACATTTCTTCTTAGAAGCCCCTGAAGATTTTAGGTTACTACAGCATAGCCTTGTCTTTCTGAGGAGAATAATTCTGTCAGACATAACTGGGTCGAATTGCTGTGGAGAGTTTTAAAAATGTTGTCTTTCAAGTGGCAGACTCTCTTAGATACTTCCCTCATTGTGTTATCTTCTTTGGTGATTGCTTCACATATTATTGTGCTCTGTGTCTTCTATAAACAGAGTCTGGTGCAGTGGGATAGTCTGAAGCTGGGTATTCTTGGGACTCTGATCTGGAAAGACTTCTGAGGATTAGGACAGAGTTCAAGATGAAGGACAGGTGAAGGCCACTGCTCAAGCCCTTAGAAAGGCTCTTTCTGTGAGCTAGTTTTTGCATCCTCCTCCTCACCTTTGTAGAGCAAGGACTTCAAAGAGTAAGCTGGGGTGGGGTTCAGAAGGAAAGGACTAAAGAGGACATTTGGTCTGTCTCTAACTTGGAAAAAGGGATCCACAAGGTCATAAGTGGTACAGCCAATTTCACCAGGGTGGAAAACCAAGTTCTAACTGGTAATAATATTTCTTTTTCTCATAATATCTACCATGCTTTGACCCTTCAAGAATTAGCCATGTTAAGTAGTTCATCAAGGATTTAGGGATTTTTAGATTCCTAGCATCTCTCTCTTTGGAAACCTAGTGAACAGTACCGATGGTACTTAAATGTTTAAGGATAGGGTAGTAGAAAAAAGCAAGAGTGTATGTTTCACTCAAATCCTACCTTAAATTGATCATTTAACGAAGGACAAGAAGTTTCTAAAATTTATGTTTTTATCTAGCCACAAAATGGAGACTATTCCTAAATTCCTTTGGAAATATTTTAATGTGAAACAGGGTACATAGGAATTTGTGCATTTATTTCTACATGAGACTTAACTTTGACTTCTGTTGACTTAAGATCACCCTGGAATCAGCCTTCCTGGGTTTGAATTCTTACTCTGCCATTTAATTGCCTGTGTGACCTTGGGTAAGATCCTTAAATGCTCTGTGACTCAGTTTCCTCATCTATAAAAAACACTGATCTCCCATGATTCTGTGAGAATTATGGGGATTAACTAGTACATGTAAAGTGCCTGCTTAATAAAGTTTAATAAACCTAACCTAACTCTTATTATTACCACTAGTGCTTCACAGTGAAAAAACTTCTGACTGTATTATTGTTGAGGAGACTTCAATACATTCAAAGTAGCATTTCATTCACTTTCAGTTCTTTTCCTGTGCTTCCAGATTGGCTGTATCACACATTTATTAGAAAAACTGTAAAAATCACAGCTTTCTTTAAGCCTCCTTTCTTGTTATAGTCCCCCTACCAGCTGTTTGCTCTCTAGCAACAAAGTTAGAACTATGGTTAAAAAAATCCAGTTATGCTAATAAAGAAAAAAAAAAGGTTTTTGCTTTAGATATAGTCACTGGCTTTCTTTGCACCAGCTCATTAGCTAACTGCAAGTGTTCTGATATGCACTCTACCCCTTTGTCATTAGCAGCCCTGCCTGCCTGCATGGTATAATACAATTTCCTTCTAGGGCAACAGGCTTGACCTGAGGACAGGACAGAATTAGTAATTAATTGGTGGAGGCTGAGGAAAACTAGTCATTAGTGGAAGGCAAACAGTATAAAATATAGTCTGAAGTAAAGCATCAAAATCAGGTTAGATCTAAGTGAGGTTAAGGTTTGAGAGGTTCTGCTCAGAGCGGGCATTGTTTGGGTCAATGGGAGGCTTTAGAATGGCCATGATTCTTGTTGGTGTTTGGTATCTAGAGTGTGAGGATAAAGGAAGGCCTGACTGAAATGAGGTGAAGGATCTGAAAGCATGGTCCAGCCCTGGAGAAAAAGTATCTATAGGAATTAGGAGAAAGGGGCAGGACCATATTGTTCAGGGTGGAAAGTTAAGCCAAAACAGGCTCTAGGGTCCTCCAAGTGTGATGGGGGGTTGAATAAGAAGGATATAGCTCACCAGTCATTTGGGGAACAAGGCCACTGTTCACTGAGGGATGCTTCCATGTGTTAAAGTGAGACCCAAAAAGGACCACCAGGCCTGACAGCACTGGACCAGGGCCTGGCTGGGGCTGAACTCTCAAGAGGAAGACATTATTCCCAGCAGCTTGGGGTGAGCCTGAAACAGATATAAAGTTTAAATCTTAATGCATTATTTTCTTTGCCTTCTCAAAGTATAGCCTTTTTTATTTTTAAAGGGGTCAAAAGAACAACCTCTACTATTGTTAGCCTCCAGCTGTTTGCTGACATGTGTGGAAAGAGAAATTTGGAAAGTTCTGGTCCTTGACCTCATCAGCATGTGTAGTTTCACTTTTTTGTATGTAAATGCCCTTATCCAAAATTAGATTTGAATAGCATGTTTGTTTCCAACAAACTAATCTTAATGTTTATTTAAGTAAAGCCAATTAATTAGCTAGTAAGGGTAATTACAATTGTTATTTAATTTATAAAATCCTATCAAATTTACTTTGGAGATTTAAGGAAAATGGTGGTTAAATCCTTAAATCTTAAGAGAGTACGTTTTATTAGATGACTACATCATTATAAAAAGGCTAAATTAGGATCTTTTTAACAAAAAACAGAAATGATAGAATAAACCTAATATGTTCTTTAAATTTTCACACCTGAGCTTTTTTAAGCATGAAGGTATTTACTTTGATTGATAAAATAAATGATATATCAAAAAAGATTCTTTTAAGTTAGTTACTTTTTAAAGGGAAAATTTTTGTCAAAAGAAAATCATACCTGATTGGGATTTGAGGGATTTTATTGTTTATCAGGGGAATGAAGAAGATTCAACCCCTGACTTGAGGGATTTTACCTTTCTTTGAACTTCTGGTAGTCATAAATAGAAATATATATGGCTATACAAACATATGTGTTATAGCCAAAGTCTGGAACACGTGATTTTTGATAATCAATAGCTAAATTTATAATTAACTTAAACAGCTGGCTGAGAACCAAAGTGTCATACAGGAAAAAAAGAAAACAACTCTCCTTGTAAGTCAAATAACACTGCTACCAGCCAAATGTTGCATTAGATAGATAAACACAAACTTGCTGACTTCCAAATATATGTTGGTCATTAGCCAGCTGAAACAAGGACTGAAGTCAACATTATCTAACAAATGTTACCTCATTTGAAATTCAGACTATAGCTCATAACATTTTGGTGACAGACTGATTTTAAGTCAGTGGGAAAACTGTGTTTGAGATATAGTAATGTTTTTTTCTCTTTTGCATTTGCATGTACATGATCTTCTGACTAGTTAGTCTGATTCATCCATTTGCCGAATAAAGCAGTCATTAGCTTTAGTTTAACAAAATAAGGTTTCGAGTAGAGAAAATAATTATGAAACCTAGAATTTATTAAGAGATAAAATGATTTTAATAATTCCTTTAGCATTTTAGTGTGCACTTTTGTTTGCCTATTCAATAACCAATAACTTCTCCTTCTCCATTCTATCAGAACCTGATTTGGTTCAGTTACCCTATTGGACCATGTTTGTTAGGCAAGATATGTGACTGCACCAGCACAGGGCTGAATCATGACAGGTCTGAGCCAATCATGCTGTTCCCTTTCCTTTGCCAAAAAGTAGTTTTAGGTATAAGCACATGATGCACTTCTGAGAAGTGAGATGCTGAAGATATTTCTGATCAAGGTTTTCCTTGCTATAAAAAGTCCCACTAATGTTGCTTTGGCAACTAATTGAATGCGTGAATTAGCTAAATGGTTATATCATTTGGTTGTTAGTGAGAGTAGGTTTAAATAGGCATGTAGTATATAAAATAATTATAGAGGAAGCACTGTGCATTAATTTAATTAGCATTAAATAACTAATTATTATTCAGGATGCCAAAAATAAAACCAAACCCACATTGAGGTGCTCACTAGAATGGGTAATGAAACATAAGTGAATATACAAGGGTTGACAAGAATGTGAGGCAACCGTAACTCTTATGTGCTGCTGATGTATGTTACTCTTGAGTTTTTTTAAAAGTTTACAAAAAATAAATAAAAGAATCTGACAGAGGAAAAAGCAGTTATCTTCAGCCACTAGATAGTATTGTACTTATCCTGTGACATCTAAATGGTGGCAGCTGTCATGTGGCTGTCAACTGGCTAAGGATGGCAGGACAGAAAGATGTAGGGAAACTGTCTTTGATGATACAGTCGAGCACTGAATTAACCAACCTGTAATGGCCCTACCTTAGGAATAATCACATCAGATAATGCCATTTCCTTAATGTCTAAGTCAAATTGAGTTGACATTGTCTGTTATCTGCTGCTGAAGGCATTCTAGTTCATACTTGTTCATTAACATATGAAGAGCCAGGCCTGACCATCTAGATTATAGTTTCTTCCATAATATTAGAGAGTATAGCCCTTCCATCATTAAGAAGGAGACATAGAAATAGTTCACAGAGGAATAAGAAGGGTATAACATGAGGGGAGTTTATTTGAGAAAGGAAGGGGAAACATACCATTCTTGAGCAAGGAATTATGGGAATAGAGGGGCGAAGATGAGACATGGACTACTCCTGATTGACTGAAGTCCTGGACATATAGAAACTAAAGCAGAGCATCTTTTGCACCAACTGATATTTGAAATTCTAGGCTAAGATTGTATTGTAAAGAGCCTAGACCAACATGTGGGAGATTGCATCCATGTTAGAGGAGTGGTACTGGCAGAGGGCAGGCCTCAGTGTAGCTCCTCTGAGCCAACTTTGTTTTTCATGTAGTAGAAATAGGGATCCCAAATCCTAGGATTCCTCTGAGGTATGAAGACAGAAAGTTAGCCAAGAGTTTGGGTGGGGAGCTTGCCAGAAAACATAGTGACTGTAAGTATAAAAGTGTAGTGAGTGCAGTATCCAAGGACTTTTTGGCAAACTACCTAGGATTCACAGCCAGCCCAAAGTGTGTTTGCAACACCATTGAGAGCTGAGTTCAGGTCAGTAGGGAGAACCCCTGAGCCCTAAGCAAGCTGAAGGAGAACAGGTCATGAGTTTGTTCTCTAGTGTAGGTATCAGTTATGGGTGCCAGTGAGGTCACTAGTGACCAGACAAACAAGGAAATGTGAGTTGATTAAGAGCAAAGAGAGGGACGTCCCTGGTGTGGTTAAGAATCCGCCTGCCAATGCAGGGGACACGGGTTCGATCCCTGGTCCAGGAAGATCCCACATGCCGTGGAGAAACAAATCCTGCGAGCCACAACTACTGAAGCCTGCGCACCCTAGCACCTAGAGCCCATGCTCTGCAACAAGAGAAGCCACCGCAATGAGAAGCCCGTGCACTACAACGAAGAGTAACTCCCACTTGCTGCAACTAGAGAAAGCCCGTGCACAGCAACAAAGACCCAACACAACCCCACCACCCCCAAAGGAAAAAAAAAATGAGCAAAGAGAGCTGCACAGGGCACTTAGTATAAATAAGAGACTCTCTTCCTATGCCAACAAAGGATCCAATGAGCCTTTCCCAGATGACACCTGGGGAAGACTAGAGAGAAGGTGAGGAGACCTGAAAGACTAAAAGAGACTAAGCATCCCTAAAAGGCTATTGAAACCAAGCATTACATGTTTTCTTCGTGCTTCTCTGACCCTGTTACAGGCAGTCCTTGGTTTGAATCTTTGCCCCATGGTTTGCTAATTGCATTGCTAAGGCATATAATTTAAGCCTCACAAGCTTTAGTTGACACCTGTCATGAACATGAATAATAAATTGTACACTAGGGCTCTTGTGAGCATTACAAGTTACATCTACAAAGTACCAAACGCAAACCAGGCAAGGTAGATTACTTTGACATGAACCGTATGACTGTGCTTTTCTCTTCTGAAGACCAGAGTAGAAATGTAGATGGGGCACATTGGATGATTTAGCCCAGGCAGGAGACTGGTTACCCTGGGGTAAACTGTGAGTTAGAGATCAGAGCAGTGGTCACCCCTGGAAATGCTCTGTCCGGGTTGAGCCTAGAACCAAAAGTGACTTGATATCACAATACATTTGTCAGAGTCTGGTGAAATCAAGTTATGATTCATACAGGATCTGGGAGGAGGACAGAGTCTTGAGGTGGGGAGATTAACTTGGCCCAGGTTTGGGGAGTTGGGGTAACCCAGGGAATATGAGAGGAGAGGAAACCTCATGGGTAGTTGAATCCCTCTTTCACCCCTCCATCATGAAGAAAATGTTCTTCAACTTTCCTCACGTTTCAGACCCAAACATTCAAACCTCACCTGTATTCATAGGAACACCTACCTAACATCCCCAAATATATATCAATAGAAAATGCCTCAGTGTAGAGCTGAGTGGAAAAGGAAACAGTGCTCATAGGGAGGCAGCTGAGGTGGTATCTTTGCTTCCACTTGCTAGAGATGGGAATCTGGTCTAGTTGGGATGGACTTAGACATCAGAATATTATTTTGTCTAGTTGAATCAGTCTCCGATTTTGAGCCAATTTTCTACTTTGTAAATTCAGTACATGATTTTTGACTTGAGTGGCAAATAACTCCATTGAGATGAACAATTAACTTGACTGTTGTACTTCTGTGTTAGGGCTGCCATAACAAAATACAATACAGTGGGTGGCTTAAAAAAAGAGCAAAAATTTATTGTCTCATAGTTATGAAGCTAGAAAACTGAAATCAAGGTATTGTCAGGGCCCTCTAAAACTCTGCGGAGAACTCTTCCTTGCCTCTTCCTAGCTCCTGGCTGTTGCTTTCAATCCTTGACATTCCCTGGATTGCAGCTGCATCAATCTAATGTCTGCCTCTGTCACCCCATGGCTGTCTTCACATAGTACCTGTCTCTCTGTCCAAGTTTTCTCTTTGTATAGGGACAGTAAGTATATTGGAGTAGATCCCACCCTAATGACCTCATTTTAACTTATTACCTCTGTAAGACTCTATTTCCAAAAAAGTTCATATTCAGAGGTACTAGAGAGTATGCACCTCTTTTTTCATGGTGGGGGGAACACATTTGAACCCATAACAGTCTACTCTCTGGCCTTCCAAAATTCATGTCCTTCCCACATGCAAAGTACATTTATCACATCCCAACATTCCCAAAAGTCTTAATCATTCCAGCATCAACTCTAAGTCCAAAACAGACCTCATGCTAAACAGAACAGCAAGTGTCAACAAATTTCAAAGGATTGTAATCATACAGATACAGCCTCTAACTACAGTGGAATTAATCAAGAAACCAGTAACACAACAATAACCAGAATATTTATAAATGCTTAAAAATTAAGTATCACATTTCTAAATAATCCATGGAAAAGAAATAACAATTAAAATTAGAAAAAGATGTGGTATATTTAAACAATGGACTATTACTCAGCCATAAAAAAGAATGAAATAATGCAGTTTACAGCAACATGGATGGACCTAGAGATTATCATACTGAGTGAAATAAGTCAGACAGATAACTATATGATGTCACTTATATGTGGAATCTAAAAAAAATGATACAAATGAATTTATTTACAAAACAGAAACAGACTCACAGACATGGAAAACAAACTTATGGTTACCAAAGGGGAAAGGGGGAGAGGGATAAATTAGGAGTATGGGATTAACAGGTACACACTACTATGTAATAGATAAACAACAAGGATTTACTGTATAGCACAGGGAACTATATTCAATATCTTGTAATAACCTGTAATGGAAAAGAATCTATATCTATATCTATATATATATGTATATATAACTGAATCACTTTGCTGTATACCTGAAACTAACACAATGTTGTAAACTATACTTCAAAAATAAAAAAGATACCACCAAGAATCAGGAATAGACGAAACATTTCTATCTGGACTAGAATCCCAGATAGATGTGCAATGAAACTGACTCTGGTCAGAGGGTTTGGGAGATATCAGATAGCTTCTTGACCTCCATGTTTATCTTCTATCCACCCAGACCCCCAGGATGTGGCTCTGGGCCTGGGCTGAGCCATATCCACCCTGAGGAGCAGTTAGGGTCTGAATAGTTTGCTTTGATCCCTGGTCTAGGTGCTGGCTCTAAATTCTGGAGTCTACATGGGTGGGCAGAGGGCACACTGTCCATGACCCTGATGTTTTGCCTTTGTGGAGGTGAAAATGGAGAGGTCTTGGGGGGATGGCATGGACCCTGAGAGGTGTGAACAAAAGTGATATTCAAGCTATAGAAATATCAGGAACAAGCCAAGCATGTGTATTCCACTGATTCTGTTCAACCTTGTACTGTGCAATAAGACAAGAAAAACAAAAGGCATAAAGATTGAAAAAAAATAAAATTCAAAAAAATTTTGAACTGACTAGTAATGAATATATGACATGTTAAAGCCTGTGGGATCCTGCTAAAGCAGGACTTGGGGGAAATTTATAGCTTTAAAAGTATAAATAGAAAAGAGGAAAGATTAAGAATTAGTTATCTAACCTTCCATCTTCAGGAACTAGAAAAAGAAGAGCAAATAAAATACAAAGAAAGAAGAAGGGAGGAAAGATAAAGAGAACAAGTCAATGAAACAGAGAAAAATTGTAAATGCTAGAGATGAGTTCTTTGAAAATATTAATAAAATTGACAGACTTCTATAAACATGGGCTAAGGAAATAAAAGATAGAAAACAGCTGTTCAATAGAAAGAAAGAAAAAGGGACTATTACTATAGATCCTACAGGGATGTAAAAATAAGTTGATATTATGAATGGTGCTATATCTGTTAAATAAATTGAATTTGAATTTAAACAACATTCCTGCAAAGAAAAATTCCTGGCCTATAAGGTTTCACTGATGATTTCTTTCAAATATTTAAAAAGAAAAAATAATAGCAATCTCACACAAACATTTGAAATTAGAATAAAAAGGGGACATTCCCTTATTTCTTCTTAGGACAAAATATCCTGATCCCAAAACTCTATGTGGACACAAGAAAAGAAAATTATAAGCCAATATCTGTAAACTTAGATACAAAAATGCTAAACAAAATATTAACAGATCAAGTTCAACAGTATATGAAGAAAAGATAATATATTGTGACCAAGAAGAGTTTATTCCAGAAATGAAAGATTGGTTTACTATTTGAAAATTAATCAGTGGAATTCACCACATTAACACAATCAATCAATGTGTAAAAAGCATTTGTTAAAATTCAGTCATTCTCTATTTTAAAAACTCAGCAAAATAATAATAAAAGGAAACGTTCTTAATTTAATAAAGAGCGTCTACCAAAAAAATCTACATCTAAAATTTTAGTTAGTGGTGAAATAGTAAAATTTTCTTTCTGAAGTTGAGAAGAAAATGATGTATACCATGACCACTTGTAATCGCAGTGTCTTAGTTATTTTAGTCATTGCAGTAAGAGGAAAATTTGAAAAGAATAAAAATTGGAAAGAGGGGGCTTCCCTGGTGGCACAGTGGTTGGGAGTCTGCCTGCCGATGCAGGGGACATGGGTTCGTGCCCCGGTCCGGGAAGATCCCACATGCCGCCCAGTGGCCGTGCCCGTGAGCCATGGCTGCTGAGCCTGCGCGTCCGGAGCCTGTGCTCCGCAACGGGGGAGGCCACAACAGTGAGAGGCCAGCGTACCGCAGGAAAAAAAACACAAAAAAACAATGTGCTGGATTATTCTAACCAGAGTAGATGGGAATAGTAAGATTTTAATTAAAACAAAAAGTACATTCTTTTTTGCTTTCTAATAATTCATTCAAAATTTAAAATACATATTATTAAGGGGCTTCTATTTAGTAATTTACTATAATGAAATTCTAAGTCATGTATATTATGTCTTTCTCTGCTTTTTTTGAATCTCACAGTCAAGAATTTTATTTTCTATCACTCTTATTGTGTGGGCCAGTACTGATTTCCCTCTTCTCTTACCTCCTAGTTTCTTCTGAGTTCTCCAGAATCTGACCCAATGTGCCTTTTGGTGCACCCCTGAGGCCACCATCTGAGTCTGATTCAAAAGTCAGGAAGGATGTTACAAGTCTGCTTTCAAGAAGGTAGAGTCATGTATTCATTTCTATAACTTTCAGGATTCATACTATAGATGGTACCTTGAAGAACCTGAAACAGTCCCAGTGGCTCTCATTCCCTTCCCAGAGAGATTTCTTTCTTCCTTGTAGGATAAGGTCCATTAGTCTTGTACAATTTCTGGGAACAGAAACTTTAGAGTGCATTTTCCACCTACTTTCCTAACTGATAAAAATTGAGTGATGTAATTTAAAGCAACATCTTGAAAATAGATGTATACATTTTGTAGGCAATATAGTTAATATTTCCTGAACATTTTTTATGAACCAAGAACTAGATTAAGGACATTCCATGGATTAACTAATTTATCCTTTATAGCAACCTTATGTGTAGATACTCTTATACTATTCTTACAGATGGAGAAATTGAAGTTTAGGAAAGTGATTTTGCCTACAGGAAATAGGTAACGGGCAATAGGGCAGTGGTTCCAATGCAGGCAATGTGACTCCACAAGCCACACTCTTAATCACTGTGTTGTATAATTAACTTGAACAGTTGCCCAAGACTAATTTCCATAGTGGCTTATTTAACTAACTATTTAAATCATGAGAAATCACGTAACCTGGCTGTGTCTCAGATTCTTCATTTATTACAAAAGAGGATTGTTCAAAATGGTGATTTTTGTCTCTTTCAGTTTCATAATTGTATGAGGGATTAGGAATTAGAATCCTTGGAGAGATTACATTGCCTCTTCTAGAAAATTTCTATAACACTCAGCATCACTTAGTTGCTGGGTTTACCACTAGTATGTTTTAGAACCAGAGTGTAGTTTAAAACTAGTGAAATCCCACTTACGGATGTGTTACTCTCACCCTTTCCTTTATTTCCATTTCAACTATTTCACAAAGCGTTTACTTAAAACTAGGAAAATAGGACCATAATATGTAGCACGTGTATGTGTGTGTGTGTGTGTGTGTGTGTGCGTGTGAAAAAGTAAAAGATTGTATATGAGAGTATGAGAGTTGGGTGTGTAAAAGAGTATGTAAGAGAGGGTGATAAGTGTATGAGAATGAGTGTGAGGCTGTGGGAAAATATGTTTTTGTAACAGTGTGAGCATGTGAGAGTGTAAGAGTATGAGGGTGCATGCCAGAGAAAGTGTATATAAGAATCAGCCCGAAAGGGAGAAAGTATAGGTGAGTGTTCAGTAAAGAGTATGTGAGAGAGATAAAGAATGAATACACCAGAGAATGTGGAAGGAGAGAGAGAGAGAGAGAGAGAGAGAGAGCGAGAGAGAGAGCACGTGTAAGAAAGTTTTCGGCAGATTGTGAATGTGAGAGGGTGAGAAAAAGATTGAGAACAAATGTGAATGTAAGAGAGTATATAAGTGTGTATGTGAATGAATCTTTGTGTGAATGTGTGTGTGTGTATGAATGTTTCACTAATTAGGCACATGAATTTTCCCAAGTGTTAGAGGCCAGCCCCATGGGGTTAGATGTATTTATTTCAGGAGCAATTTAGAGTTTGGACATTTCTGAAAACATTACATCTTTAGTTGTACCTTCTTCTTTTGGTTAGCTGATTAAATATAATCAAGTACAAATAACTTCATTTAACTAATTTGATTAATCACATAAAACAGATTATTTGATTAATCAAATACAGGTAACTTCATTAACTTAGGATGTGTTATACTTAGATGTAGGGGTAGACTAAAACACCTTTTTTCATTATACACGAACTGCCTTGCATGGTGCACACTACCTGGTAAGGGCTCAATAAAGACAGGTGAAAGAATGCGTAGGTGAATAAATAAAAGCTTGCATGTATAAATTAAAGAATGATTACATCTAGTTATTCCTTAAAAAGAATTTGAGCTGAGGATTTGTGTTCAACTGGTGTGCTAGAACATTCCCAAGAGAATCCAGGAAGGAACTGGGGGAAGAAGCCAACCAAAGGTTTGCTTTCCAGTAAAAGTCCTGGTCTCAGCCTAACACCCCTGGGGCTCTGAAGAACACATTGCACCTCACAGTGTTGTCATGCCAGGGAAGATGAACTAGGTGTTTATACTCAGCACAAGTCGTGAAGGACAACAAACTCCTGGGTCCCTCTGACTCTCACCTGTAGGTAGCTCCAAAGTCCAAGGGCAAATCTAAGGTTTCCATAACGAGCAGTTAGCAACAAAATACATAGAGTCAGGAGGATTGATCCCCAGCGCTAATAAGAGGGATTGACAGAACGTAAGTGAAATGCCAACAGGGTTTGCTACAGCCAGCACTTAGCAATTAGTGTAGCCAAGATTTTAAAGCAATTAGTGTAGCCAAGATTTTAAAGCTAATCTTTAGTTAAGAGAATGAGAGTTTCAGGTACATTACAGTAAAACATTGCTTTATCTAAATGTAATCATAGTATTATTTGGTTAACCAATTCTAAAAGAAAATACTAAAATATTTTATCTTCAAACACAAATGGTTTCAATATTTCTGTGATCTCTTTATAATTGCAAAGCATTTTACATACCTTTAATCAACATGCACAGACCATTTTATAGTCCTTTTTTTAAAAAAATTAGCGTACGTCCTTGTGCCAGTGACTTCTTAACCAAGGTACACCAGGCTCTGCATAGCCTGGTCACCTCTGCCTCACTGGTCCTGTATCTCTCCTCTATCCTTCTGTCTCTCTGCACTTTGGCCACAGTCATGATCTTTCAGTTCCTTGGAATCAATCAGCCTTTCCTTCATTTGGGTCTTTATTCAGGCTGGACCTCAGAGCTTCCACCTTCTTCAAATGACTGCCTCCATCTTAACCTTTAGATCTCAGCTCACGTGTAACCCCCTTTAAGAAGACTTTCCTGACCAATCTGTCTTGAGACAGCCCCACTGAAGTCCTTTACCTCTTCACTCCGTTCCTTCACTTTGTAGCACATACTTTTTATACTCTATTTCTTTGCTAATTCACCTATGTCTGTTTGCCCCACTACCCTTTAAGCTCCATGAGTGTAGAGACTATCTCAGTTTACCACTGTAGACCTAGCTCCTCATACAGTGCTGGCATAAAATAGGTCCTCAATAAGTATTTTTTGAATAAATAAAAAGTGTGACTATCCAGTGATATGACCTTTTTATAAATACATTAGAACTTTGACCTCTCACTGGGTATTACTTCCTTGAGCAGCCTTACTGGGATGATACATATTTATTTAAGTGACACTCTTATTGTTCAAAATATGTTTGAAACCTCTGTTAGAATTATTCCTCAGAGTATACTCTTTCAAATGTCTTTAATAATGATAAATTATATCCTTTGAAAGGGATTTTTTTTTTTTTTTTTGTAGAACTAGCCAAATTTCTATAGTGGTCAAGACTGGAGAATAAACTCAAGAATACTGTTTTTGGTTACATTAAAAGTACTGTGGCTGATTTTTTGTTTTTTTTGAGAGGCTCAGGAACTGGCTCTACAGGTTTTTCCAACAGATTTCAGATAAGATTTCATGCAACAGTGGTTGCAGATATGTTGCATGCAAATATAGGTGGGAGTGGTTCTTGGTGTCTCTGGGTACAGGACAATGCACATTTGAACATTATTCTATTTCTTGTTAAAAACAAATTTCAACTTCCTCACTTTAGAATTACAACTTCACCTAAAAACAATGAAACTAAAGAACTTTTAACATGTTGTTTAATGATTATCTTTACTCAAATGAGTACCATTCTCAATAACTTTGAAAATCTAAATTAATTATGGTTGACCACACCTGCAGAAACCCTCTTTAAATGCAGTAAAACAAGTCTCCATTATCCTAATTGGGAGAAAAGGCTGCCTGTTTTAGTAACAAGTTGACTTAGAACATTAATTTTAAAAGTGCAGTTTTATTATTTTTAAGTGCCTCTAGTCACATTGCTGACAGGGGCAAGAAAGTGGAAAGTAGGCTATGTCTTTTTTTTTGTTTTTTCTAAAAATTTATTTATTTATTTTTGGCTGCATTGGGTCTTTGTTCCTGTGCGTGGGCTTTCTCTAGTTACAGCAAGTGGAGGTTATCCTTCGTTGCGAACGGGCTTCTCATTGCGGTGGCTTCTCTTGTTGCAGAGCACAGGCTCTAGGCACGCGGGCTTCAGGAGTTGTGGCACATGGGCTTAGGAGTTGTGGCTCATGGGCTCTAGAGCGCAGGTTCAGCAGTTGTGGCCTACGGGCTTAGTTGCTCCGCAGCACGTGGGATCTTCCTGGACCAGGGCTTGAACCCGTGTCCCCTGCATTGGCAGGTGGATTCTTAACCACTGTGCCACCAGGGAAGCCCCTAGACTATGTCTTAAAAAATCATATAAATGTCTTTTTGGTAATTATCTTATTCATGTTTAGCAGTTTTTACCCATAAAGTGGTTTTATAATTCTCTGGAAAGAATTTCTTGGCCTTCAACTTTAATCAGGCTAATCACTTTCGATAGTTTCCTAATCAGCTATGTTTTGGGTGGAGCAAAGTGAAATTTTAGCTGGTACTAGTTACAATTATCCAAATTTCTTAATGAGTACAGAGGGAATGAATGAGTCTTTTTTTCTCCTTTAGTTTAACCAATAAATTCATTAGGAAAAGCTTTGAAGCTTATTTATAACACATTCTCTCCTGTAATTCCACTGTCCTATGAATAACCCTCTACCTGTACTCTATAAACTTCCCTAGTCACTCTCCTGTAAATTTTTCTTGCTCTGTCTGATATTTGCGCTTTGTTGGGTACAGGATTGGGGAAGGCAGACACATGGATTAATTCTAGGTTGAGATTTTGCCAGATGGGAGGAATGAAAGAAACATGGGGCCAAAGAGTTTTGGATATTGAAAGAGAATGGTTGAAACTCTGGACTGGTTCTACCTATGAGGTTGTAGATCAGTTGTGAGAGTAATTGGGCAAATTCACTGGAAGGATAGGTGGCGATTGGGATAAATGACTGGGACATCTGAATAAGCAATTTTACTTTCTGGTAGTGACACATTTCAACAGTATGTCTGTGGGAATATGGGAAGTAATAAAGCCAGTGGAGTAGAATTGAGGGTCATTAAACATGACATGGTCAAGGAGGTGAGATGCTAGAATATTGGCTGAATTGCCCTCATGTTGGGCATTGGATTCCGTCAGGATAATGGCAGATTTGGATTGGAAAGGAAGACTATGAGTCTGGTAATCAAATTTTTCATAAATGGAGGAGAGACCAGTGGACAATAGGCAACATACATACATACATACATACCATAAGTGTTCATTGCTGACCTATCCCAAGAAGGCATAAATTTTTGTTTCTTTTTTTCACTACTGAATCTCCAGCACCCAGAGCAGTGCTTGGCATATAATAGATGTTCAATAAATATGTGTTGAATAAAGCAGTTAAATTCTCCCTCATCATCTAGACTGTTAAAACGGACAGAGATAAAATTTTTTCACAACTGTGCAAGAAAGCACAAGATTTGGGATTATTTTTAAACAAATTTACAGCTCTTTTTTTTATTAGCAAGTGAAATATGGCAGTTTCTTGGAATAATGTGAGCAGATTGTGAATGCAATAGCATTTTTTGTATTAAACATTTCGAAGCGTTGATGATGTTCTCACTTATAGGACGTGCACACGTTGTTGGGGCAGTCACCCTGACACCGGCTTGGATGTCACTAGTAAAGGTCACATCAGCCACAGAGAGCATTATCCCATACATGTGAAGAGAGGCACCCTGCTATTTGCATGGAGCTGCACTTACTAAACCTAGGCCCTGCCCCGCATCCTCAATCTCCGTCCCACCCTGAACTCCCCCATGCCTTCGTTCCGGTTTTCTTCTTGGTTCCTAGAACACCCCTCCAGCAGCTCCATAGGCCTGTTGTCTGGGGCTCTCATCTGGTCAGGTGATAGAGCACCTCCTTGGCTGCAAGTATTGCCTTGTCCTGGAGCAGCCAGAGATGAAGGTGTTTTTTCTCCTGCTGGGGTGGAGGGTGGGGCTTTGGCTGCCCAGGGCTCTGTCTGCTCTGAGAGATGAAGGGATTAGAATCTTGTGATACAACTGCAACTCATTCATCACTTGTTCACCTTATTGGCAGCTCTGTGTTAATCAGAATCTTGCTGTTTTGATAGTCTCTAATACAAGAATGTATAACTGTGTACCCTCAGACTTCTATTGGAGCTTTCCTTTCCTTGCTGTAACTTTAGGAGATCCCCAAGATTATCTAGCAAATTCTTGAAGCTCCCTGAAACTGCTGTTGGCTTTATTGTCCCTTCATCCTGGACTAGTGCTTGATGCCTCATTTGGTTTCTGTTTCCTCTGTCTTGCCCCCACAGGCCTGCCTTTACCAGTATTTTAAGGTCTAAGAAATTGGTCCCCTCCACTGTTTCTAAGGAGAGACACTGGGCACGAAGGTATTGCTGAATTTATTCATACACCTCTTTTAGTCCTAATACGTACACCCCAGGATGGCTGGTTTTGACTTAAGTTCACTAACAACTACCAGGCTACACTATAAACTATAAATGTCTTCAGACATACTTCAGTCCAACTCACTATGCCTAAGGACTTTTTCCTCAAAACTGAATTGTCTCCCAGAAACTCTGAAGTACTCCTTGTTAGGATCTCTTAGATCTTCCATCTTCTTTTTGCTTCAACTACAAGTGCAAACTATTTTGAGTTCTTTTCTCAGAAGGCTTCAATACCCTTTGCAAATTAATGGATGCAAATAGGAATGGAGCCTGAAGCCAGAGGATCAACTATCTAGACATTCTGGGTTATGGTCCATTTGGGAACTCACTACACTGTTAAAAAATGTTCTCTATTGAATAATTCTGCTTGTTGGACAGTAAAGGAAAACATGGGTGATTTATTTTATTTTCTATTGTTGATACTTGTGGTAGAGGGTGACAAGTGTAAAATATTCACCAAGCAAACTGACTGCAAGGCTACTTTAATATTAATACATTAGAACTTTAATATTTCTTGGTATAAAACAGAATTTGGTTGGACTTGGTCCTCAACAATAGGGGTCAAGTTACTGAAATCCTGGCAGTCTGCTTTTCACTGCTTGATCAGAACCTTCTTATTTCATGCCTGGAGGAACTCAATGACATTCTTATTGAACTCTGTCACTTCAGTCTATTCCTCTTCAAGTTCATCCTAAAAGAGCCACTTGAGATAATTTTTCTTAACCAGAATTATAAAGTTAATAGTGCCTGCTAGAATGTGTTCAATAACTATTTGTTTCATTTAAATTTGAATCATAGTTTTAATTTTGTGAATCATAGTTTAAGAATGCACAGCTCTTTCTAAAGATCTAACGAGCCAAACTCCAGCTCCTTGTTCTGGTGGTCTCATATCTACCCATCCTCTGATTCTCATTATTTCCAAGAAAAGGCTCTTCTCTTTTTAAATTAAACCCAATCAATTCAACTCCAGCAACCCAGTCAATTCCTTCAATCCAATGGATCTAATCGAATGAAGTCTTTTTCATTCTATTTCATTCCAATAAGCCTTATCCAGCACTTTTGCACAACAGGAGTTGCTTCATACATTATATTGATCTCCATTTTTAAATCTAGTACTGTTTCACTTTGCCCTGAAAGTTGTTCTGATTCATCTTCATCAATTGAGATAATTTAATTTTAAAACTTTGTGGAAGATTGTTTTTTTTCAAAGGTTATCTAGAACATTTAGTATTAACTAAATTTACACATACTTCAGACTAAATTATTATTAACTTACTAATCTTTCCTAGTTTAAAAAATATTTTTCTTTCCTATGATCTGATCAAATTTAAAGCAATGATTGCCTTCCTTTTCATACCCTCCTCAGAGCACTCAGTAGGTCCTGAATATTTGTTGAATAAGAGTGAATAAGTATTCTCATAGTAATACTACTGAGTAAGGAAAGGAAAAAAGAAAGAACAGTAGACTCCTCATTCAAAGACCTAGTATTGCTTTCAGTGAGCAAAACCAAAATTACAGAATATGCTACCATAATAAGAAGACAACATTTGGAATAATTTATAAAGGAATTTGAAGGGTTGTTGTGATATTTAGACACCAGAGTTCACTTTTCAAAGTGGACATTTTTACAACCAATTGTATAAGACTGTTTAGTTCTAGATACTAGCAGCGCTGGAGTAGGGCTGAGAAGCAAATTGGTGATGATAAAGGGCATTTTGAAGGGTCATCCTGAAAGGAACTTTGGTTTTAAAATACTGAATGATAAGTATAATTGAAGAGCTCATTAGTTACAAGATTAGAAAGGGCAAAGAAAATTTATATCTGAAAGGAAAAAAATAATAAAGGTCAAGCCTCTTCATACCTTCAAGTGTTGGCTGAATTAGAGTTTGAAATTGTGATGTGATTGTTAGAACCAGCTAAAATAAGTTCAAGAAACGTTTTATTTTTGTGCACATTTCTGTATCTCCTTAAAAATTTTTTTTATTATGGAAAGTTATAAGCACTTATAAAAGCTGTCAGAAAAGTTTAATGAACTCCCATTGTACCCATTGCTCAGATTCAACAATTACAAACTGATGGACAATTCTATTTTATCTATACTCCCAGCTCTTAACTCTTTCCTTCATTTCTTTTTATTTTTCTTTAACATCTTTATTGGAGTATAATTGCTTTACAATGTTGTGTTAGTTTCTGCTGTATAACAAAGTGAATCAGCTATATGTATACATATATCCCCATATCCCCTCCCTGTTGCGTCTCCCTCTCACCCTCCCTATCCCACCCCTCTAGGTGATCACAAAGCACTGAGCTGATCTCCCTGTGCTCTGCAGCTGCTTCCCACTAGCTATCTATTTTACATTTGTTAGTGTATATACATAAATGGTACTCTCTCACTTCGTCCCAGCTTACACTTCCCCCTCTCTGTGTCCTCAAGTCCATTCTCTACGTCTCTGTCTTTTTTCCTGTCCTACCCCTAGGTTCTTCAGAAACTTTTTTTTTTTAAGATTCCATATGTATGTGTTAGCATACGGTATTTGTTTTTCTCTTTCTAACTTATTTCACTATGTATGACACACTCTAGGTCCATCCACCTCACTACAAATAACTCAATTTCGTTTCTTTTTATGGCTGAGTAATATTCCATTGTATATATGTGCCACATCTTCTTTATCCATTCATCTGTCAAAGGACACTTAGGTTGCTTCCATGCCCTACTTCTATTTTTAGTTTTTTAAGAAATCTCCATACTGTTCTCCACAGTGGCTGTATCAATATACATTCCCACCAACAGTGCAGGAGGGTTCCCTTTTCTCCAGCATTGTTTTTAGATTTTTTGATGATGGCGATGTCCATTCTGACAGATGTGAGGTGATACCTCATGGTAATTTTGATTTGCATTTCTCTAATGATCAGTAATGTTGAGCATCCTTTCATGTGTTTGTTGACAATCTGTATATCTTCTTTGGAGAAATGTCTGTTTAGAACTTCTGCCCATTTTTTGATTGGGTTGTTTGTTTTATTGATATTGAGATGCATGAGCTGCTTGTATATTTTGGAGATTAATCCTTTGTCAGT
>NC_041215.1:60201239-60217491 GCF_002837175.3 Physeter macrocephalus
TATGTCATAGAGTGTTCTGCCTATGTTTTCCTCTAAGAGTTTGATAGTGTCTGGCCTTTGATTTAGGTCTTTAATCCATTTTGAGTTTATTTTTGTGTATGGTGTTAGGGAGTGTTCTAATTTCATTCTTTTACATGTAGCTGTCCAGTTTTCCCAGCACCACTCATTGAAGATGCTGTCTTTTCTCCATTGTAGATTTTTGCCTCCTTTATCAAAGATAAGGTGACCATATGTGCATGGGGTTTATCTCTGGGCTTTCTATCCTTTTCCATTGATCTATATTTCTGTTTTTGTGCCAGTACAAAATTGTCTTGTTTACTGTAGCTTTGTAATATAGTCTGAAGTCAGGGAGCCTAAGTGCTCCAACTCCATTTTTCTTTTTCAAGATTGCTTTGGCTATTTGGGGTCATTTGTGTTTCCACACAAATTGTGAAATTTCTTGTTCTAATTCTGTGAAAAATGCCACTGATAGTTTGATAGGGATTGCATTGACTCTGTAGATTGCTTTGGGTAGTATAGTCATTTTCTCAATGTTGATTCTTCCAAACAAAGAAAATGGTATATCTCTCCATCTGTTTCGTTCATCTTCAGTTTCTTTCATCAACACTTTATAGTTTTCTGCATACAGGTCTTTTGTCTCCTGAGGTAGGTTTATTCCTAGGTATTTTATTCTTTTTGTTGCAGTGGTAAATGGGAATGTTTCCTTAATTTCTCTTTCAGATTTTTCATCATTAGTATATAGGAATGCAAGAGATTTCTGTGCATTAATTTTGTATCCTGCTGCTTTACCAAATTCATTGATTAGCTCTGGTAGTTTTCTGGTAGCATTCTTTAGAATTCTCTGTGTATAGTATCATGTCATCTGCAAACAGTGACGGTTTTACTTCTTCCTTTCCAATTTGTATTCCTTTTATTTCTTTTTCTTCTCTGATTGCTATGGCTAGGATTTCCAAAACTGTGTTGAATAATAGTGGTGAGAGTGGGCAGTCTTGTCTTCTTCCTGATCTTAGAGGAAATGGTTTCAGTTTTTCATCATTGAGAATGCTGTTGGCTGTGGGTTTGTCATATATGGCCTTTATTATGTTAAGGTAGGTTCCCTCTATGCCTACTTTCTGGAGAGTTTTGATCATAAATGGGTGTTGAATTTTGCAGAAGGTTTTTCTGTATCAATTGAGATTATCATATGGTTTTTATCCTTAAGTTTGTTAATATGGTGTATCACACTGATTGTATTTCGTATATTGAAGAAGCCTTGCATTCCTGGGATAAACCCAACTTGATCATGGTATATGATCCTTTTAATGTGTTGTTGGATTCTGTTTGCTGGTGTTCTGTTGAGGATTTTTGCATCTATGTTCATCAGTGATATTGACCTGTAGTTTTATTTCTTTGTGACTTCTTTGTCTGGTGTTGGTATCAGGGTGATGGTGGCCTCGTAGAATGAGTTTGGGAGTGTTCCTCCCTCTGCTATCTTTCGGAAGAGTTTGAGAAGGATAGGTGTTAGCTCTTCTCTAAATGTCTGATAGAATTCGCCTGTGAAGCTTCCTGCTCCTGGGCTTTTGTTTGCTGGAAGATTTTTACTCACAGTCTCAATTTCAGTGCTTGTGATTGGTCTGTTTATATTTTCTATTTCTTCTTTGTTCAGTCTCAGAATGTCATGCTGTTCTAAGAATTTGTCCTTTTCTTCCAGGTTGTCCATTTTATTGGCATATAGTTGCTTGTATTAATCTCTCATGCCCCTTTGTATTTCTGCAGTGTCAGTTGTTACTTTTCCTTTTTCATTTCTAATTCTATTGATTTGAGTCTTCTCTCATTTTTTCTTGATGAGTCTGGCTAATGGTTTATCAATTTTGTTTACCTTCTCAAAGAACTAGCTTTTAGTTTTATTGATCTTTGCTATGGTTTCCTTCATTTCTTTTTCATTTATGTCTGATCTGATATTTATGATTTCTTTCCTTCTGCTAACTTTGGGGTTTTTTTGTTCTTCTTTCTCTAATTGCTTTAGGTGCAAGGTTAGGTTGTTTATTCAAGATGTTTCCTGTTTCTTGAGGTAAGATTGTATTGCTATAAACTTCCCTCTTAGAACTGCTTTTGCTGCATCCCATAGGTTTTAGGTCATCGTGTTTTCATTGTCATTAGTTTCTAGGTATTTTTTGATTTCTTGTTTGATTTCTTGAGTGATCTTTTGGTTATTAAGTAGTGTATTGTTTAGCCTCCATGTGTTTGTATTTTTTACAGATTTTTCCTGTAATTGATATCTAGTCTCATAGCATTGTTGTTGGGAAAGATACTTGATATGACTTCAATTTTCTTAAATTTACCAAGGCTTGATTTGTGACCCAAGATGTGATCTATCCTGGAGAATGTTCCATGAGCACTTGAGAAGAAAGTGTATTCTGTTGTTTTTGGATGGAATGTCCTATAAATATCAATTAAGTCCATTTTGTTTAACGTATCATTTAAAACATGTGTTTCCTTCCTTATTTATTTTCATTTTGAATGATCTGTCCATTGGTGAAAATGGGGTGTTAAAGTCCCCTACTATGATTGTGTTACTGTCGATTTCCCCTTTTATGGCTGTTAGCATTTGCCTTATGTATTGAGGTGCTCCTATCTTGGGTGTGTAAATATTTACAATTGTTATATCTTCATCTTGGATCGATTCCTTGATCATTATGTAGTGTACTTCTTTGTCTCTTGTAATAGACTTTATTTTAAAGTTTATTTTGCCTGATATGAGAAGTACTACTCCAGCTTTCTCTTGATTTCCATTTGCAAGGAATATCTTTTTCCATCCCTTCACTTTGAGTCTGTATGTGTCCCTAGGTCTGAAGTGGGTCTCTTGTAGACAGCATATATATGGGTCTTGTTTTTGTATCCGTTCAGCCAGTCTGTGTCTTTTGGTGGGAGCATTTAATCCATTTACATTTAAGGTAATTATCGATATGTATGGTCCTATTACCATTTACTGAATTGTTTCGGGTTGTTCTTGTAGGTCTTTTCCTTCTCTTGTGTTTCCTCCCTAGAGAAGTTCCTTTAGCATTTGCTGCAAAGCTGGTTTGGTGATGCTGAATTCTCTTAGCTTTTACTTGTGTGTAAAGTTTTAAATTTCTTCATCGAATCTGAATGAGATCCTTGCTGGGTAGGGTAATCTTGGTTGTAGGTTTTTCCCTTTCATCACTTTAAATATGTCCTGCCACTCCCCTCTGGCTTGCAGAGTTTCTGCTGAAAGATTAGCTGTTAACCTTATGGGCATTCCCTTGTATGTTATTTGTTGCTTTTCCCTTCCTGCTTTTAATATTTTTTTCTTTGTATTTAATTTTTGATAGTTTGATTAATATGTGTCCTGGCATGTTTCTCCTTGGATTTATTCTGTATGGGACTCTCTGTACTTCCTGGACTTGATTGACTATTTCCTTTACCATATTAAGGAAGTTTTCAACTATAATCTCTTCAAATATTTTCTCAGACCCTTTCTTTTTGTCTTCTTCTGGGACCCCTATAATTTGAATGTTGGTGCATTTAATGTTGTCCCAGAGGTCTCTAAGACTGTCCTAAATTCTTTTCTTTTTTTTTTTTTATAAATTTATTTATTTATTTATTTTTGACTCTGTTCAGTGTTCGTTTCTTTGCGAGGGCTTTCTCCATTTGCGGTGAGCGGGGGCTACTCTTCATCGTGGTGCGCGGGCCTCTCACTGTCGCAGTCTCTCCCGTTACAGAGCATAGGCTCCAGACCTGCAGGCTCAGTAGTTGTGGCTCATGGGCTTAGTTGCTTCATGGCATGTGGGACCTTCCCAGATTAGGGCTCGAACCCGTGTCCCCTGCATTGGCAGGCAGATTCCCAACCACTGCGTCACCAGGGAAGCCCTGTCCTAAATTCTTTTCATTCTTTTTTCTTTATTCTGCTCTGTCGTAGTTATTTCCACTATTTTATCTTCCAGGTCACTTATCCGTTCTTCTGCCTCAGTTATTCTGCTATTTATTCCTTCTAGAGAATTTTTAATTTCATTTATTGTGTTGTTCATCATTTTTTGTTTGCTCTTTAGTTCTTCTAGGTCCTTTTTAAACATTTCTTGTATTTTCTCCATTCTATTTCCAAGATACGGATCATCTTTACTATCATTATCCTGAATTCTTTTTCAGGTAGACTGCCTATTTCCTCTTCATTTGTTTGGTCTGGTGGGTTTTTACCTTGCTCCTTCATCTGCTGCATATTTCTCTGTCTTCTCATTTTGTTTACTTACAGTGTTTGTGGTCTCCTTTTGCAGGCTGTTGGTTCGTAGTTCCTGTTGTTTTTGGTGTCTGCCCCCAGTGGATGAGTTTGAGTCAGTGGCCTGTGCAGGCTTCCTGGTGGAGGGAACTCATGCCTTTGTTCTGGTGGGTGGGGCTGGATCTTGTCTTTCTGGTGGGCAGGGCTGCCTCTGGTGGTGTGTTTTGGGGTGTCTGTGTACTTAGTATGATTTTAGGCAGCCTTTCTGCTATTGGCTGGGGTTGTGATCCTGTCTTGCTATTTGTTTGACCTGGGGCATACAGCACTGGAGTTTGCTGGTCATTGGGTGGAGCTGGGTCTTAGCGTTGGGATGGAGATCTCTGGGAGAGCACTCGCAAATTGATATTACGTGGGGCCAGGAGATCTCTGGTGGTCAAATATCCCGAACTTGGCTCTCCCACCTTATAGGCTCAGGCCTGACACCAGGCCGGAGCACCAAGACCCTGTCAGCCACACGGTCAGAATCACAAAGCTGAACAGGAGAAGTGCTTTAAGTAACTCCTATGACTGTGGCTCTGCTTAACCAGGTTAATATATCCTGTGTGGAGGCTGTTCTCCAAAAGCAGTGGAGGGCTTCCCTGGTGGCGCAGTGGTTGAGAGTCCGCCTGCCAATGCAGGGGACACGGGTTCGTGCCCCGGTCTGGGAAGATCCCACATGCCACAGAGCGGCTGGGCTCGTGAGCCATGGCCGCTGAGCCTGCGCGTCCGGAGCCTGTGCTCCGCAACGGGAGAGGCCACAGCAGTTAGAGGGCCGCGTACTGCAAAAAAAAAAAAAAAACAAAAAAAAAACAAAAGCAGTGGAGACTGAGGAGAACTTGTCATCATTTTTGATCAAGATATTTTGATGCCAGCCTTACTTCCACTGTCCTCTGGGTACCCTAAACTCTAGGGCAGAGAGAGTGGAAGGCGGAAAGTCCTAGGACAACAGCATCCTCTATATCCGGGCCTGGAGGCTAATAGACGAAGGTCCCAGTGGCTGGCGGCCTGAAGCCCGCCCATGCACCAACTTCCAGCTCACTGTAGCCTTGACCAATATTCTTATGTTGGCTGTATTCCAGGATGTCTGCAGCACACCAAGATGCTATGGACTGCTCTCACAAAACAGAAGCCGTCACATGGCTTTGGACTTTGCATTTTTCAAGGAGTACACAAGTATATTTTCTTATTCTTAATACAGTAGTAATTTTAGGTATTTATTAATGTTGAATAAGAAAATGATTGGTTATGAGTCACAAGCCACAAAACCAGGGGGCTGCTTTTGTACTGCTGTCTTTAGTTATAAGCAACATTCATATACTTTTTCTAATACAGGCCGTAATTCCAGTAGAATAGTTGATATGCTTGTTTATCTATAGCAAATATTCTTTAAACAATTACCTAGAATGATTAAACATTTTTAAATGGGCTGCATGTATTGCTATTGCAGAAATTTTTTGGTTTTGCTTTGTAAACATTTATCTAATTTTTTTCTGATTATAAAAATAATTTCTATGAATTCATTGTAAAATAAATTACAATATACAGATAAAGAAGAAAGTTTTTCCTATCCTCACCACATAAACAGTTTCTATTTTTGTAAATTTAGTTTATAGTAAATTTTAAACTATATTTTAGCAAAGCTAGGATCTGACTCTAAATATTATTTTGTTTCTCAATGTTGTAATTCAGTTACATATTGTGAGCATTTTCTCACATCATATATTGTTCAGAAATTTCAAAACTCACAGTTTTAATTTTATAAATGCATTGTATTTTATTTATATGGTAAAACTGATCATGTACCCCTATTTTTATGCAGACCTAAATGGAACTGATTAAAGTTTAACACAATAGTCTGTAAGTAACCGGAATCATGGATTTCATTTGAATGAAACCAGAGCTAAGAACCATTTTCATTAAATTGCTTTGTCTGTTATACAAGGAGTCAGGCTGCATAAAATACATCAGCCCATTGCTCTCCTTGGTAATCCCAGTTCAGACCCAAATGACTATTTATTGAAGGCTGTGAACTAGTCATCCTCCCCAGTACAGTGAGATATTGCAGCTTAACTAATTGGCATTCTTTTAATGATGGAATCACACAATTCTGGCACTGGCTTTGGGTGGTCCATCTGAATCAGCAAGACTATTTACGAATTTTTGAACATCTGGAAGATATTAAAAAGCCAACATTCTTTCCAATGTCTTCTGGTTTTTAAAGTTTAAAAAAAAATAGTAAGTAGCTAGTTTTATATAAAAGTCAGATTTACATATTAAGAAACATGACCCTAAATAATGTCAGTGCTTTCCAGAAAAGTCTGGAACTCCTACTACCTGGGGCAGTAAAGCAATTATAATTGACTATGTGTTTAAGACTCCCTCCTTGTTCCCAAGGAATAACATTGCCCTCTCCTTACCAGGGTTCTGCAACCTGGTTGGCCTGAAACATTTTAAAAATATACTTTGATTCCTTAAACGTCAACAGTTGGTCTGAGGAAAATGCCACATTTTAACCTTTCAGTGTTTACAAACTTCAAAGGCTGAAGGTGGGAATGTATTTTTAGAGTTAAGGACGACCCCCCAGGGTAGAGTAGGTAAAAGAGTATTTTTTTAAACTGTAAAAGCTAGTGAGTAAATAGATTGTTAAATTTGAATCTCTTGCTTCTTAATCTTAAAATATCATTCCAGTATTGTTGCATGTCTAATTCCATTTGTTTATATACAAATCCAACCAAGGGCCATTAGAGTGATAAGATTTTTCTTTTTGAATTACTTGCATGTATTTCATTTAGTGGTTCTTGTCATGACTTCACCTTTCATTTTTGTGGCAGCTGTAAAGATCAATTTTAAAAAATCTTTCTACCCTGTTAGCATTCCTAACTTACATGCCTAGCTTTTTTATCAGTTAAAAAGAAGGAAAGGGCAGTTTTAGGTTTCTCATACAGCTTACTCCAAAGGAGAAATCACTTTAAAGCTTTCTGGCTTTTTTCTCCCATTCTCCCTTAAGAATTCATTATTTTTAGAATAGTCACAGAATGTATAGATTTGTCCCAAATATATAATGAAGTTTATACTTTTAAGCAATCCAAATTAATTGAAGGTAATATTTAGATGCTAAGTTATGAGAAATTAGGAGTCTCAAAAATGTCTATATTGAAACTCTGAAACACTCAGCATTCACTCATATACAAGCTGTGTTAGCCAAGACAAATGAAATTGCTCAGAAAGCTACATTTTCCTACAAACATTTGTCTCAATGCACTTGTCTTTAAAGACACGTTTGCAACTAAAGTCTATCCATTGATATTTTGAGTATTAGGGATTAGAACAAATGAGGTTCTACTTCAAATGGACTCAATAAAGGCCAACCATTGTTGGTTTTTTTTTTTGGCGGTACGCGGGCCTCTCACTGTTGTGGCCTCTCCCGTTGCGGAGCACAGGCTCCGGACGCGCAGGCTCAGCGGCCATGGCTCATGGGCCCAGCCGCTCTGCGACATGTGGGATCTTCCCGGGGCATGAACCCGTGTCCCCTGCATCGGCAGGTGGACTCTCAACCACTGTGCCACCAGGGAAGCCCCATTGTAGTTTTATAACTGACATTTTTACCACTTATTTCTAAAAAATGTAGTTTATTGTCTGCCAGTCAATAGATGAAATTAGTCAATATCCAAATAGAATATCTATATATATTTATATATACACACATACACTGAATATAATATGGATTTTGCTTTGGAAGACAGCAATTAAAATTTAATAAGTGTATTCTATATAGTAATGTAATGGACCCTTAACTACTGTGTCTGTGCCACAGCTCTCTGAGGCAGACATCTTCTCCACTCTGCTGTCTGCCCCAGGAGGCTGACCTGTATGAATGACATCAATAGATTCCTGTGCCCTTCCACGTGATTTTGGCCAATGGAGAGCTCAGATAGGATATGGGAGGGAAGGTATGGGGTCAAGTGTATATTTCTCAGTTCCCTCTCCATGAGGTTGCCTTGAGCTGGCCATATCTCCAAACAGGTCACTTCTCCTTTCAAGGCAGCCTGAGCTATATAACTGTCCTTCTGGATCCTGGTAAATTTTCCCTCCTCTCATCCTTACAGTCTACAGATGTGGCTAACCCAGGTTTGTGCATGATCCCTTATGGGTCCACAACTTGCCCACATTTTTGTATTTACAATTGACCCCTGAACAATGCTGGGGTTAATAAGTGTATAGCCCTCTGTATCTGTGGTTCCTCCTGTGTATAAGTGGACCTGCCTAGTTCAAACTTGCATTTTTCAAGGGTCAACTGGAGTCACTTTTTTAGAAACTTTTCTTGAATTACCCTAATTTATGAGGGTCTGACTGTTATATCTCCTTTTAAAGAATTACTCCTCTTCTGGGAGGTAGCCCCATCCCCACCCCCACATTAGTACATGAACACACTCACTGACATGGTCATCTGGGTAGAGAACACACACAAGACCAAGATGAGCAAAGAAGAATCCCATCCAAGAAACTTGGAAATGAAATTAAGAAATTACAAGTCAAACTGTTACCTTGAACAGAAGAAACATCAACCCCAAGCTTTTGGTGGGTACAATAAGATGTCAGACCCTAGGGGATGAGAAGAAAGCCAGCTGAAGATGACATGTGCCAGATCTTTAGTTTTCAAGGCTTTAGTTTTCAAAAAGGGTGAGCTCATTCTCACCCTTGGCTTCTGGGAGACTCGCCAAGGCACTCTCACAATTCCCTCCCTTTGACTTCACCTAGTTAAGGTTGAACTTATGCTACTTGGAACAAAAGATCCAGCATACAGCCGGCACTGTGCTTAATGCTTTCATATTAAATTCTCATTTGCAGCTCTTGATTTCACAAAAGCCCTACAGGGAAGATATCAGTATTTTCTTTTATAGGACAAAAATTGAGGCTCAAAGAAGTTAAGTAATATATTTGAGATCACACAGCTAGTAAGTGACAGGGCTAAGAACTGCACCCAAAATTATAAACTCAAGTTACATTAAATAAATTCTTTACAGCAAAATTTTATTGCTTTTGGAGATTTAAAAGAATGTATTTCTATCATGTTTAACCAGAAGTTAATTCACTGATACGCAAATCGATCAAGCCACTTTCTTCTGCGCTTAAGAATGTTTCAATGGCTGTTATTGAAAGACTGGCATGATCCGGCTCGCTTGCCTTTCCAGCATCATCACATGCATCTTCATCCCACTAAACTCTATATTCCAGCCAACCTGAAAGTGTTCCAGTTCTTTAAAATCACCAAGAACTTTTTCATTGTCACACCCTCAGGCATACATTTCTTTCTTTTGCTGGATAACTTTTTATGATCTCATATTAGCCTTCATTTCCTAAAGGAATGAGTTGTCCCTCCCACCTCTCACCAAGTCTGGGTCAGGTACCACTCCTATGTGCTCCTGCAGCACCCTGAGCCCCCATGACAGGTCCCTAATTCACTGAAATGTATCCTAGGCTTCTGTGGGAAAGTCCATATATTCCTGTTGTATTCCCTCTACTGAGCCCAGTGCCTGGCATGGGACAAGTATTCAACTAATGTTTATTGAATGAATGAAAGAATTTACTGTATTAATCTTTGAATGTATTACCCTTCCATTTAAATATACATACATTTAAATTTTTTAATCAAACGCTAGAATTTAAAATATCTTAGTGCTAAAACTATGTAATCAATCTCTTACCCATGTTTTATTCAAACTATTTAGAATTTTAATTGAGATTACAACTGTCCCTCAGTATCCGAATGGGTTTGGTTCCAGGACCTGCCGCAGATACAAAAAATCCACAAATGCTCAAGTGCCATAGTCAGCCCTCTGTATCCACAGATGCAGAATCCAAGGATATGGAGGGCTGTCTGTTTATTGGAAAAAATCCACCTATAAGTGGACCCATGCTGTTAAGACCTGTGTTATTCAAGGGTCAATTGTATTATTAAAGGTTTTACACTATGTCTGTACACTTTCAGAAATCCTTTCTTAAAAGAATTACCATCCCACCAAATATTATTTAACCTAGGTGTTGAATTTAACTACAAGTTTTACAGGTTTTGTTTTATCATCACTGCTTTTTGTCTTCTATGTCTTCCTCTTTCCCTTTTTCTCTAACGAGTTTGATTGATTGATCAATTAATTGACTTTGTCTTGCAAAACAAATTTTTCTAAAATTCGCTGCATGTTTGAAAAGGTCTCTGCTGTACCCTCATTTTTGAATACTATTTATGTGAATATCAAATTCTAGGTTTGACAGCATTTCCATTCAGAACTTTGAAACTTTGCCCTATGTTGTCTCCTAGTATCCCAAGCTGTGTAGGAGACTAAAACCACTCTGACTCTCATTTTTGTAAATAATCTATTGCTTCTCTCTAAAAACTTTTAGGAATTTGTTTTTCTTTCCCCTTGAAGTTCACAACTTTTACTAAGTTGTATCCAGGTTTGGAATATTTTCCTTTATGTGTGCTTGACACACTGCATGACCTCCACATCTGAGGGTGTGCATGTGTTTGTGTGTTTCCTTCCCTTCATCCTTCCTTTCTTCACTTCTTCACTTCTTCATGGTTTTTGCTTATTTTATCTTGTTTTATTGTTCTTCTTATTTTATTGTTGTATTGTTCTAGTTTGGTCATATGCTGGTCATTTATTCCAGATGTATCTCCTCTTGTCAGCTCTTCTCTACAGGTGTCATTCAGCACATGCCACACCACCCCTCGCAGGAATGACAACCAGATATCAGTTCCCTGGATTGGAATTCCTTCTAAGATGAGCCACATTCTCTTCCTAACAACACCATGCATAGTCTAGCCCTCAACCTCTGTAACATGGTCACCTGTCCTGGTGACCCTTTTCCTGGCAGGCCTGTGAATATTCTCTTAGACAATTCTGACACCTACTGGGGATGCAGTAGGAGCCAGGGGAAATTTGGGGTCTCATGCCCACTCCTGCTCAGACACAGGGTTGCTTTGTTGCACAACTCTGATGGGTACAATTTACATTTTTTTTTTGGCCACACTGCACGGCTTGCAGGATCTTAGTTCCCCAACCAGGAATCTTTCCCAGGCCCCAGCAGTGGAAGCGCTGAGTCCTAACCACTGGACCACCAGGGAGTTCCCGCATCCACATTATTTTTTTTATTATAAATAATGCCTTTGGATGACATGACACCAGCTCCACTTCCCCTTCCTTAGTTTTCGTTCAGGGTACCTCTACAGAGCCCTGCTTTACAAAATTTCAGATGAAAGCAACACACAAGCCACCTCCTTCCTCTTGAAACCTTCTGTTACTAGCATGATTTTAATGCTGAGTCCAGAGACACAAAAACTTTAGACAGAAGCAAAGTGGATATCACTTAAAAAACAAAGCGGGTATCACTTAAATACCTATAGGAATTGTAGTCCTACCAGTGAAGAAATTATTAATACATGAAACGAATCCAGATGAGGACAAAGCAAGAAAAAGATTACTTGAATCTAGTCAAGTGGCACAGATGCTTGGATAGGAGCTGCAAACTTAAATCAGATTTGATAACTAATTAATGTGTGATTTGAGTACAACAGATGGGGGCTATGCAATAACTATGTTTAAGGATAATGGCCTAGTTTACATGAGGTCCCTGTGTGTAACCCATTGTCATTAGAAAAATCACCCAAGATACCTAATGCTCCAAATTTCCTGTCTGGCCAAAAAAAAAAAAAAATCTCTTGTTAAAATGCAACTTCCATCAGCTAAAAATTAAACCCCAAATTTACCTGAGAAGGTAACTCCAAATGCTTAGGATAGTTTAATTATTTTTATGGTGAATGCCTTACCCTTGAGGAACTTTCGGTTTAAATATAGCAGTTGTCAGACTTTAGCGTGCATCAGAATCACCTGTAGGTCTTATTAAAACACAAATTGTTGGGCCTCATGACTGAGTTTCAGATTCAGAAGGCCTGGGGCGGGGGCTGAGAATTTGGATTTCTAACAAGTTCCTAGGTGATGCTGATGCTTCTAGTACTAGGACCACATTTGAGAACTAAAAATAGAAATGGAAGTAAAACTAAAAATTATAATATTAATATTTTGTGTAAGATTTGGGAGTAGTTACTGTACATTTATTGTTTTAATTGATTTTAATCTTTAAGATAATTTAGAATATTAGAGCACCTAAAATCAGCCTTATGCTTCCAGTTTAAATATGTAATTGTATTATTGATTTAGACTTAAAGTTTTAGGTTGAAAGTATAAGAGTGTTTGAACAAGTGTGAAAACAATGTTGGAATATTTAAGAGACTGTTTTTTTTTTAAATTTATTTATTTTTGGCTGCACTGGGTCTCTGTTGCTGCACCTGGGCTTTTCTCTAGTTGAGGCGAGCGGGGGCTGCTCTTTGCTGTGGTGCACTGGCTTCTCATTGCGGTGAACTCCCTTGTTGTGGAGCGCCGGCTCTAGAGCACAGGCTCAATAGTTGTGGCGCACAGACTTAGTTGCTCCACGGCATGTGGGATCTTCCCAGACCAGGGCTCGAACCTGTGTCCCGTGCATTGGTAGGCAGATTCTTAACCACTGTGCCACCAAGGAAGCCTAAGAGACTTTTTATTTGTTATAATTACTATGCTATGTTTCATTCATTAGATTTGCAAGATATGCTTTGGTACTTGGGAAGTTTTTCTTGTTAGACAAAGTACTTAAAGAGAAATTTGAATATATTAAATTTGTAAATGTAGTTTAAAGTGCTTAAGAGAATTTAATTAACCAAGTTGTAAAATGTCCCTTAAAAGCAATGTTAAGGACTTCCCTGGTGGCACAGTGGTTAACAATCCTCCTGCCAATGCACAGGACACAGGTTCGAGCCCTGGTCCAGGAAGATTCCCATATGCCGAGGAGCAACTAAGCCTGTGTGCCACAACTACTGAGCCTGCACTCTAGAGCCCACGAGCCACAACTGCTTAAGCCCGTGTGCCTAGAATGCGTGCTCCGCAACAAGAGAAGCCACCGCAATGAGAAGCCCATGCACCAAAATGAAGAGTAGCCCCCTCTCACTGCAACTAGAGAAAAGCCCGCGTGCAGCAATGAAGACCCAATGCAGCCAAAAATAAAAAAAAAGTATATTTTTAAAAAGCAGTGTTAAAATTTGCTACATTAATAAACATATAAATAAATAAAATTATAAAATTTTAAATGTGGACTTCAAAGTATAACAGAGAGCTAGGATTTAATTTGAAATATCAATGACACAAGTAATTTAAAAAAAGAAGAAGCCTCTGGATAATTTTTTGTGTGTGCACAAAAACCGCCATCGAAGATGTCAAAACTACATTGAAACCCCCCAAATTACATGGGAAATTATTTCATGCTCCCCTCTATTCCAACACTACTTATGAAGCTGGGGAAGGAGGTAAGTTAGAATGCCTGCTCATAGCTGCTTCTAACATTTTCCTTCCAGCAATTTCCCCCCTCCCTAGTTCAGGGAACAGAGAGGGAAGTACTACTTCTGCTAGTTTACATCACCTGTCAATCTTAGCTTCCTCACACTTGAAATGTTACAAAGAGCTCGGAATGCTGGTGAATTTAGATCTTTGTTTGCTGGTCTGTGCCTAACATTCCGTTAGCTCTCATGGGGCATCATAAGGTATGAGCTGTAGGAAAGTTGAAGTGTCAAAGTTCTATGCAGGGTAGTTAATATTACATACCACCACCCTATAAGGTAATCATAATTAGTATGTCCCAGGTTTCATCAGCTTAATACCAATAAGATCATATTTATATTAGTCCTTTGAAATCTTGTTTCCCCCATCCTCTGGTTGACTTCCTAAATTCCAGTATTTTCTTAAGGTTTCCATTTTCAGTTATTTATGAGAATCCATGGCTGTAAATCATTCCAAGTCACCCTCAGTGCTCATTGGGAGACCAGGAATTTAGGTATCCTTTGAGGTTGACCTACAAAACAATAGCCTCAGTGATAATTACATGGGAACATGATCAGCACCAGCTAACTGCTGAGGACAGCCCTGCAGGCCCTTTCAAAGTGAGGGATAATGCTCCCTCCCACTGTGATGTGGTCAGTTAAGGAGTGTCCTTCAGCCAAGCTGCACAGTGCCATATACAAACAAAAGCAAGAGCATGTGCGTGCGCGCACACACACACACACACACACACCTGCCATTCCCCGGGGGTCCCTCCCTGAAGTCAGATTGACTAAAGTGTATCCTGGTCTCAGCTTTCCATGGAATTGTGAAACATGATTCCCTTCCAATCCTTAAGCTTTGTTTCTCAATCTTCACACAGGCTTCGACCCCTTATTCCTATGTAGAAAACCCATTGTCCTTCTTGCAATCTGAATACCCACCCATCAGATGTATTTTTATATATAAAATTCTGGGAGGAGATTGGTTCAAGATGGCGGAGTAGAAGGACATGCTCTCACTTCATCTTTTGAGAACACCGGAATCACAGCTAACTGCTGAACAATCATTGACAGGAAGACACTGGAACTCACCAAAAAAGATACCCTGCATGCAAAGACAAAGGAGAAGCCTCAGTGAGACAGTTGGAGGGACGCTATCACAATAAAATCAAATCCCATAACTGCTGGTTGGGTGACTCACAAACTGGAGAACAATTATACCACAGAAGTCCACCCACTGGAGTGAAGGTTCTGAGCCCCATGTCAGGCTTCCCAACCTGAGGGTCTGGCAACGGAAGGAGGAATTCCTAAAGAATCAGGCTTTGAAGGCTAGCGGGATTTGATTGCGGGACTTCGGCAGGACTGGGGGAAACAGAGACTCTACTCTTGGAGGGCACACATAAAGTGGTGTGTGCATCAGGACCCAGGGGAAGGAGCAGTGACCCGCATAGGAGACTGAACCAGACCTACTTGCTAGTGTTGGAGGGTCTCCTGCAGAGGCGGGGGGCAGCTGTGGCTCACCAAGTGACAAGGACACTGACAGCAGAAGTTCTGGGAATTACTCCTTGGTGTGAGCCCTCCCAGAGTCTGCCATTAGCCCCACCAAAGAGCCCAGGTAGACTCTAGTTTTGGTCTCCTCAAACCAAACAACCAACAGGGATGGAACCCAGCCCCACCCATTAACAGTCAAGCAGATTAAAGTTTTACTGAGCTCTGCCCACCAGAGCAACAGCCAGCTCTACCCACCACCAGTCCCTCCCATCAGGAAACTTGAACAAGCCTCTTAGATAGCCTCATCCACCAGATGGCAGACAGCAATAGAACAAACAAACAGAAATGAACAATACAATAAGTGAAATGAAAACTACAGTAGAAGGAATCAATAGCAGAATAACTGAGGCAGAAGAACGGATAAGTGACCTGGAAGACAGAATGGTGGAATTCACTGCTGCAGAAAAGAATAAAGAAAAAAGAATGAAAAGAAATGAAGGGACCTCTGGGACAGCATTAAACGCAACAACATTCTCATTATAGGGGTCCCAGAAGGAGAAGAGAGAGAGAAAGGACCCGAGAAAACATTTGAAGAGATTATAGTCGAAAACTTACCTAACATGGGAAAGGAAATAGCCAACCAAGTCCAGGAAGCACAGAGAGTTGCGTACAGGTTAAACCCAAGGAGAAACACACAAAGACACATAGTAATCAAATTGGCAAAAATCAAAGGCAAAGAAAAATTATTGAAAGCAGCAAGGGAAAAACGAAAAATAACATATGAGGGAACTTCCATAAGGTTAACAGCTGATTTCTCAGCAGAAACTCTACAAGCCAGAAGGGAGTGGCACGATATACTTAAAGTGATGAAAGGGAAGAACCTACAACCAAGATTACTATACCTGGCAAGGATCTCATTCCGATTCAACAGAGAAATCAAAAGCTTTACAGACAAGCAAAAGCTAAGAGAATTCAGCATCACCAAACCAGCTCTACAACAAATGCTAAAGGAACTTCTCTAAGTGGGAAACAAGAGAAGAAAAGGACCTACTAAAACAAACATAAAACAATTAAGAAAATGGTAATAGGAACGTACATATCAATAACTACCT